>NW_013801393.1:0-796 GCF_000517525.1 Limulus polyphemus | reverse complement strand
TCTATTTAACGCCTCAAAATTCGGGTACAAATGACAATCAACTAGTGAACTCTACATGAGATTAATACCAACAAAGTGTTATATTTAATCAACTAGTGAACTCTACATGAGATTAATACCAACAAAGTGTTATTTTTAATCAACTAGTAAACTCTACATGAGATTAATACCAACAAAGTGTTATATTTAATCAACTAGTAAACTCAACATGAGGTTAAAACTAATATAGTGTTATTTAATCAACTAGTAAACTCAACATGAGGTTAGAACTAACAGTGTTTTATTTAATCAACTATTAAACTCTACATGAGATTAATACCAACAAAGTGTTATATTTAATCAACTAGTAAACTCAACATGAGGTTAAAACTAACAGTGTTTTATTTAATCAACTAGTAAACTCTACATGAGGTTAAAACTTTTACAGTAAGTAAGATTTGTTTTTAGAACAGGTACGTCATTTCTATCACTGGTGCGATCAATCTCAAGTACACAATGTTAATCTACTATTAAACTCAACATGAGGTTAAAACTAACAAAGTGTTATTTAATCAACTAGTAAACAACATGAGGTTAAAACTAACAGTATTTTATTTAATCAACTAGTAAACTCAACATGATGTTAAAACTAACAGTATTTTATTTAATCAACTAGTAAACTCTACATGAGGTTAAAACTAACAAAGTGTTATTTAATCAACTAGTAAACTCAACATGATGTTAAAACTAACAAAGTGTTTTATTTAATCAACTAGTAAACAACATGAGGTTAAAACTAACAGTATTTTATTTAATC
>NW_013801392.1:0-548 GCF_000517525.1 Limulus polyphemus | reverse complement strand
CAGTATGGTATATGTCAACCTAGGGTAAATACTACAGTATGGTATATGTCAACCTAGGGTAAATACTACAGTTTGGTATATGTCAACCTAGGGTAAATACTACAGTTTGGTATATGTCTACCTAGGGTAAATACTACAGTATGGTATATGTCAACCTAAGGTAAATACTACAGTTTGGTATATGTCAACCTAGGGTAAATACTACAGTTTGGTATATGTAAACCTAGGGTAAATACTACAGTATGGTATATGTCAACCTAAGGTAAATACTACAGTTTGGTATATGTCAACCTAGGGTAAATACTACAGTTTGGTATATGTCAACCTAGGGTAAATACTACAGTTTGGTATATGTTAATATAGGGTAAATACTACAGTATGGTATATGTCAACCTAAGGTAAATACTACAGTTTGGTATATGTCAACCTAGGGTAAATACTACAGTTTGGTATATGTCAACCTAGGGTAAATACTACAGTATGGTATATGTCGACCTAAGGTAAATACTACAGTTTGGTATATGTCAACCTAGGGTAAATACTACAGT
>NW_013801391.1:0-570 GCF_000517525.1 Limulus polyphemus | reverse complement strand
AAAAAACGGCTTTAGAAGCATATTAATTCTCTGATTATTTAGGTAAAATATAATGGTCATCTTTCGTTATTTGTGCTATTCCTTATGAAGACATGATGAATTTAGTGTGCAAAGGGCGCAGGGGACCCATTACGCTCGCAACTACATGTCTTTTAGTATGCTTCGAACACATTTATAAAAGTTAATAAGTAACATATTTCATTAAACACTGGAAATGTTTTCTTACCTTAAAATAATTCAGGAGCTTTCTGTGAATATTGCTGTCACAAGTTTAACACTTTACTTCTCTATCCGTCTTCAAGTTTTTCAAACGAAAGATACTAACAAAATGAACAGAAATTATCACTGCTGGTCAGCTTTATACTTCAGGATTACCCAATGGTGACAAAGATTACATTCGCCGAAACGCTATAGGTCACAGAGGTTGAAGTTAACGATGGAGTTGCTTTCTGCAGAGGTCAAACAAAATGATTGGCCAACGGGCGAATGAAGGAAGAAAGGAAACTGGTCACCAGGCATTTTTGATGTGCACGTGCTTCATGAAGTAATGTAACAAACAATCTCTTGGAA
>NW_013801390.1:0-547 GCF_000517525.1 Limulus polyphemus | reverse complement strand
GTCACTTTCCCATCTCTAGTTTCCCATCTCCGGACAAGAATACCATTTTTCAAGCTTCAACTGGTCCCATTGTGCCCAATAGTTCTTTGTCACAGGGCTTAGACTAGACACCTTCTCCCAAGCAGGGCGCAAAACACATTGCTTTTAGAAAATCAATCATTGGCTTCAAATCTTGGTCTTTCTCCTGTTCTGCCCTGATATCTATATTTGGTTCCACTTCGTCATCATCATCTTCTTCAGTCACTTTGACTTCACCTTGATGGCACCTAATTAGTTCAACCTCTCTTTTGACAGTTACCGGAACTTGGCCTTTGTTGTTCCCAAACGTCATTTTATCAAAATCCATTACAAAATTCCTCGGTAGTAGATAGTCCAATCCTAATATGCATTCGTCTTCAATGTCAGTCAAGTATACTTTGTGTCTGTCCTTTATGCCCATGAGCTCAATAGTTACCCACACTGGTCCCCACAATCTTGTAGAATGTCCTGTCACACCATAAAGCTTCTGTATGGCTTCTGGTACTCCTTCGTGATTTAACACCTTGAC
>NW_013801389.1:0-547 GCF_000517525.1 Limulus polyphemus | reverse complement strand
CAAAAAAAAAGTATATAATATATGATACAGTGTTGTGTTCAAACTATCTAACTCAAGAAGATGTTATTAAGAAAAATGTTAATACATTCCGTAATGTATTTTTAATTGGATTATCAAACACAAAAACGTGTATTGATTGTCTAACATTTAGAATTTCATTGATTATTCAAGTTTTATGCATTTATAACTAACTATTACCCTTAATGTCCCTCTTGTAAGACCTCGTTTGAAACTATTAAACATGCCATTTAATTTGTATTTCCATTAGCTCTGTTCTTCTAAATTCTAAGAACAAAATTAATTCACTAAATTTCTTGAGATCTCTATTAGGGATCTGATTAACTTGCTATTGTTTTCAACACGTTATTAATATTATACTACATAAACGTTCCTTCATAATCCCTCTCAGATGGACTGTCTGTATATCTATTTTGCATTACGGCATGCTTACTCTTAAAGATATCGCTAGATATTCTCTTTAGTGTACATACGTTCCTCCAGGATTTTTATATACGTCGTAAAGTTTCTCAGACGAAGGAGAAGTATT
>NW_013801388.1:0-894 GCF_000517525.1 Limulus polyphemus | reverse complement strand
AGGTGCCATCAAGCTGGAGTCAAGTCGATTGAAAGAGTTGATGATGATGAAGTGGAACCAAATATAGATATCAAAGCAGAACAGAAGAAAGACCAAGATTTGAAGCCAATGATTGATTTCCTAAAAGCAAGTGTTTTGCACCCTGCTTGGGAGAAGGTGTCTAGTCTAAGCCCTGTGACAAAGAACTATTGGGCACAATGGGACCAGTTGAGGCTTGAAGATGGTATTCTTCTCTGGAGATGGGAAACTGCAGATGGTAAAGTGATGACCTGGCAAACAATTATACCGAGAAAGTTACGGGAAGTTGTGCTGCGTCAATCCCATGATACTGTAACAGGAGGACATCTCGGAGTTAAGAAGACATTGAGTCACCTACGACACAGATTTTACTGGATAGGTATGAGACAAGATGTGGAAGAATGGTGCAGAACATGCAGTACATGTTTGCTTGGGTCCCCTTTTAGCACAACATGTGCTGCATGTTCTGCACCATTCTTCCACATCTTGTTAAGGGACGTGCTCCAATGAAGTTATATCAAGTTGGTGCACCAATGGAAAGAGTAGCCGTCGACATTGCTGGTCCTCTGCCCCAAACTCGTACTGGAAACAAGTACTATTTGTGTGGTGATGGATTATTTCACCAAGTGGCCGGAGGCATATGCAATACCAAATCAGGAAGCTACAACTGTAGCTTCGGCTATTTGTGATTTCTTCTTCAGATTTGGTATGCCATATGAACTGCATTCAGATCAAGGACGTAACTTTGAATCAGCTGTGTTCCAAGAATGCTGCAAGTTGTTTGGCATCCGAAAGACCAGGACAACGCCACTGCACCCACAGTCTGATGGGATGGTAGAAAAGTACAACTGGACATTGGGACAGGAATGGGCAAAG
>NW_013801387.1:0-909 GCF_000517525.1 Limulus polyphemus | reverse complement strand
TATATTTTTGCGTAATCTGAAATTTCAAGAAACTCTCCTCACGCCTATAAATGTAACCAACGCGACGCGCCAAAGACAATATATTTTATTATTTTGTTATAGTTGGTATACTATAAACCTCGGAAGCTGTAACTGTGATTGTTATAACGCTTATTTGTTGGGAACTTCAGATATTTGACCAGGAACGTTTATAGATTTCGAACATTACAAACCATTTAACTTCAGTGGATTCACATGAGACATTAGTATTTTTATAAAAGCATTATATAACTTCAGCGGTGAATAACTCGGCGTACGAACCGGCGAAGAACGAAAAACCCAGAGCTAGCTAGCTTCCTGTTAAGTGAATTGTATCTATATCTATTCAAAATTAATTCATTCATCGTGAACCCTCGATAAGATATCAAGGAAGTTGTAGACCAGATAGAGGAGTGAATATTGTTTGTCAGTTTGTAAACTTTTGTACATAGATCATTATTTGTAATAACTGTTGTTGCAAATTGTGTTATTTTTGTATATTAAAATATATTTGTATTAAAAACTATGTGTATCAATCTTGTTGGCAAGTATCATAAATTGGATATATATTAACATTTACTAAATTTCTAAATCTAAATCATCATTTAACCCAGTTTCAAGCTATTAGAAATTATATATATATAAATCGTATATAAATACGTTACTTAATAAATTGGAATCTCGTTCGGTGTAAATTGTAATACATAACAGGGGATAAAATAAAAACAAGCTATCTCTAAAAATAAAGCTCTAAATGGCAATTATTATATTTTTATTGATGCAAGATCATGATATGATCGCGGTATATTTCAAAAGAAATAGTAGTTGTTAAAGGGAAGGACAATGATCAGAAAACAGGAAGCAAATGGTAGTACAATTGTACAAATATAG
>NW_013801386.1:0-576 GCF_000517525.1 Limulus polyphemus | reverse complement strand
GAAAATAAACAAGCTGTAATCTCTCTTCAGTTGTTGGAGGAAAAAGAAAAGAAACAAGAAGAGAGATTACAGCAGTTGTTGGAGGAAAAAGAAAAGAAACAAGAAGACAAATTACAGCAGTGGCAACTAGAACAAGAAAGGAAACAAGAAGTACAAATGGAAAACATTAGTAAATTTAAAAGCGGATTAGATACGTTAAAGGACGATCTATTGACTTTTACACAAGGAGGATACATTGACCATTGACTTAAACAGCCCCAGACAATGGTAAGCCCTTACAGAGCCCACAGCTAAACCCTAATGCAGACATATTCAGTCCCGTTAGAAGTCACATCCCAGACATGAATGTCAGTAATACGAGTGATCCAGTGCGAAGGAAGCCACAGGAATACGATGGGAAAGTACTGTGGGAAGCATATAGAGCACAATTTGAGCTACTGGCAGAGATGAATGGATGGACATAGGAGCAGAAAGCTGTATATCTGGCAACGAGCTTGAAAGGACAACCACTGGAAATACTTGGACAGTTGACAGCAGCCGACAGACACAACTATGGAGCACTGGTAGAGGCTCTGG
>NW_013801385.1:0-841 GCF_000517525.1 Limulus polyphemus | reverse complement strand
AAATATCCCAGGTAGACTGCTATTATTCAACATCTTTATATGCTTTGTTTATAGCGTAAAAGTCCCGGTAGACCGCACGCTATTGTAGCGCCCAGTCGCTATCAAAGGTGTGACTAGTGATCAGTCTGATACAGTCGCTATCAAAGGTGGACCTAGTTACTAATGATCAGTCTGATACAGTCGCTATTAAAGGTAGACCTAGTGACTAATAATAAGTCTGATACAGTCGCTATTAAAGGTGCGCCTAGTGACTAATAATAAGTCTGATACAGTCGCTATTAAAGGTGGATCCTAGTGACTAATGATCAGTCTGATACAGTCGCTATCAAAGGTGGACCTAGTGACTAATGATCAGTCTGATACAGTCGCTATCAAAGGTGGACCTAGTGACTAATGATCAGACTGATACAGTCGCTATCAAAGGTGGACCTAGTGACTAATGATCAGTCTGATACAGTCGCTATCAAAGGTGGACCTAGTGACCAATGATCAGTCTGATAAGGTCGCTGGTGCTACTATAGCGTGCAGTCTACCGAGACTTTTACACTATAAACAAAGCATATAAAGATGTTGAATAATAGCATTCTTCCTGGGATATTTACACTGACCGCAAGCTATAGTAGCACCGAGCTGTTTCAATCACACCTTGATCACATTTGCTGGAAAGTGCTAAGAAAAGATGCAGATGATTTATTTGTGGCATTTGTAAATGATATACGAAGTGTATATCGTTAAAGGATTTAAATGTAAATCATTAGTTAAGGATGTGGTACGAAGTATATGTCATTAAAAATAATTATGTAGCACAATTTTGTGTTGTTTGTTTTTTATCATAATCATG
>NW_013801384.1:0-1041 GCF_000517525.1 Limulus polyphemus | reverse complement strand
AAATAAGAGAGCCGAAAAATACTAAGACTATTGTTTTGGACATTGCACATATAGCTCTTTGTGTAACTTTGTTTTTATTGATCGTGTTGTGAGCTGACGAGGTTAAGATTTGGAAGTTACAGGAATTGGTCGATAATTTCACTGTAAGTATATGAATGAGAGAAACACCAGATTTTCAAAGTTTTGTGACAATTTTACTCCAATCCTCTGTGTATTCAAAAACGAGCATGTTTAAAGTATATTTGTTTGTTTGTTTGGAATTAAGCACAAAGCTACACAATGGGCTATCTGTGTTCTGCCCAACACGGGTATCGAAACCCGGTTTCTAGCGTTGTAAGTCCGCAGACATAGCGCTGTGTCACTGGGGGACTTTTGTTGGCAGAAGGTTCATTTGTTTTGTTAAATATCACGCAAAGCAACAGCAGAGCTATCTGCGTTAACCGTCCCTAATTATGAGATGATAGACTGGAGGGACGACAGCTAGTTAATAGCACCCACTGCCAACCCTTGGGCTACCGTTTTCGGGCCGAAGAGTCGGATTTGTCCATAATTTCTATAATGCATCCAATGGCCCCAAAGCGCACTAACGGGAAGCGCACAACGGAACCACAGATCCTCATTTCAGAACACAAACTGCTGGGACGCACTAAGCCCATGGGCAGAACGACTTTACTTTGTTTTGAGTGTGAAAATAATATCTGAACATTTAAACACTTCCTTCATACTCAGGTGTTTAGCCCTTCATACAGATCTCTTACCCTTCTTCATAGTTCATGGGTCATCGAACATAACTCTAGCTATTTTAAGAGTAGTAACCCTTCGTACAGATCTTTTACCTTTCTTCGTAGTTCATGGGTCATCTAACATAACTCTAGCTATTTTAAGAGTAGTACACCCTTCATACAGATCTTTTACCCTTCTTCGTAGTTTATGGGTCATCTAACATAACTCTAGCTATTTTAAGAGAGGCACACCCTTCGTACATATCTTTTACCCTTCTTCGTAGTTTATGGGTCATCTAACATAACTCTAGCTATTTTA
>NW_013801383.1:0-542 GCF_000517525.1 Limulus polyphemus | reverse complement strand
GTAGTTATTATCCCCCACCCCCCACCCCGAAAAAAAAAAAGATCGAAAATTTAGCTAGACCTTATTTTAGAATTTTCACACAAATATTCGCAGGGGCTATCTGCACATGACTGTCCTTAATATTGAACTGATAGACCGGGGGGAAAGGCAGCTAGTCAAAAGCACCCACCGCCATCCTTTGGGCTATATTTGTCTGACCGAATAGCTGGATTTGACCTTCATTCTTGTTGTGCATCAACGGCCTTAAAGAACGGAGGTTTCGATACCCGTGGTGGGCAGAGCACGGATAGCCCATTGTGTAGCTTTGTGCTTAATTACAAACAAACAGACCGCTACTAAAGGGCGTTTATTTCCAAAATGTCCTACTAGAGGGGGGGGGGTGTTCATAACATGAAATGGCATCACACACAAATTCATGACTAAAATACTTGAATTATTTTAACTTCAAGTTGGACCTGGTTGAAATCGCATGATTCCAGCTCTGTGAACCCTATATATATATATAGATATATGTGTACTTTAAAATGCGCTTCAGACCTCAT
>NW_013801382.1:0-548 GCF_000517525.1 Limulus polyphemus | reverse complement strand
CTTTGACAGGAATTGGCTAGTTTGTAATACCGCCAAGATGCCTACAGGACAGCAGAGCATGAAGCCACTAGATACACTACAGCAAAGCTGATGTTTTGTCGGGAACTTCGGTTGCCAGTGGATCTGATAACAGGATGCCCACCTTACGAGGAGTTGCCTGACAATATGTCAGAGTTCGTGAAAATGTTATCTGAAAAGATGGATGATATTCACCATCAAGTGAATTCAAACTTGAAAACGTCTACTGATTCCATGAATCTGTGTTATGATAAGAGATTTGCTGAAGTCAGCTTTGTACCAGGAGACAAGTCGTGGTTTTATAATCCTAGGAAGACCAAAGGGAAGTCTCCTAAGTTGTCTTCTCCATGGGAAGGCCCATATGACATAGTGGATCGTTTCTCAGACATGACTTTCCGAATTACATTTTGTTGGTGAGGAAAGCCAAAAATGGTGCATGCCAACAGGCTTTGGCATTATAACGGTCCAGAACATTTCAGTTGAAACAAAATGAACAATGGAACAAATGACGCTGCTGAAGACGTGTCACT
>NW_013801381.1:0-549 GCF_000517525.1 Limulus polyphemus | reverse complement strand
CAAGATTTAACTATACTGTGTTCTGTCAATAAGAAGACACAAGATTTAACGATACTGTGTACTGTCAATAAGAAGACACAATATTTAACTATACTGTGTACTGTCCATAAGAAGACACAAGATTTAACAATACTGTGTACTCTCAATAAGAAGACACAAGATTTAACGATACTGTGTACCGTCAATAAAAAGACACAAGATTTAACAATACTGTGTACTGTCAATAAGAAGACACAAGATTTAACGATATTGTGTACTGTCAAAAAGAAGACACAAGATTTATAAATACTGTGTACTATCAATCAGAACACAAAAGATTTAACGATACTGTGTACTGTCAATAAGAAGGCACAAGATTTATAAATACTGTGTACTATCAATCAGAACACAAAAGATTTAACGATACTGTGTACTGTCAATAAGAACACAAAAGATTTAACAATACTGTGTACTGTCAATAATAAGACACACGATTTAACGATACTGTGTTCTGTCAATAAGAAGACACAAGATTTATAAATACTGTGTACTGTCAGTAAGAAGACACAA
>NW_013801380.1:0-547 GCF_000517525.1 Limulus polyphemus | reverse complement strand
GGGGAAAACTTCCCAACCCAACTCCATAATCTTGTGTTGCGTCAGACGTGCCACATGTGGACGTGCATTGTCGTGGAAAAGAAGAACACCTATCCGACTGACGATTGAAGTACGATTCTGATGAAGGGCTTGATTTAAACGTTCCAATTGCTGACTATAGATCTCTGCATTGACAGTTCACTGTGGATTGAGGAGTTCGAAATGAATTACTCCTTTGATATCCCACCAAATGCAAAGCATCACTTTCTGCGGATAGAGTCCAGGTTTTTGGGGTCGGAAGTGGTTTTTATCTAGAACTGAGCCATTGTTTTTGGTGTTTAATATTCACATAGAGAATCCATTTTTCATCACCGGTCACAATTCTGTCCAAAAATGGTTCTCGCGCATTACGCGCCAGAAGAGACGAAGCAACGTTCATACGTTGGAAACGACGATCATCGGAGAGTTCGTGAGGCAACCAAACACTTTCTTTATGGAGTTTTCCCATATTCCTCAGATTCGATGACGATGAACCCACTTTGAGATTAATAATGGCTGGAGACGGCTT
>NW_013801379.1:0-748 GCF_000517525.1 Limulus polyphemus | reverse complement strand
CAGGGTCAGATGAGTTGCAACATGAATCACTGAATAACGGAGGTCAAGCGTTGGAACTGGAGTTATTAAATATTTTTAACAAGATTTGGAGACGGGAAACTATTCCATCAGAATGGGGTCAGGGTGTGATTGTCACTATTCCGAAAAAAGGAGACCTAAGTGGATTGATAGTAAAGAAATTCCTCTCCAGTTGTTACAATACCTGGTAAAGCTTTTTGTTATATATTATTAGAATGGTTGAAAGATGAAGTGGACGCCTTATTAAGGGAAGAACAGGCTGGATTCAGAAGCGGAAGATCATGCACTGAACAGATATTTACTTTACGAAACATCATAGAACAAACTTTAGAATTTAAAGGTCAAATGAACGTAAACTTTATCGATTTCCCTAAAGCTTTTGATAGTGTCCATCGAGAAACGTTGTGGAAAATTGTGGGACTATATGGTGTACCAGAAAAATTTATAAACATATTCAAAAGTCTTTATGAAAACTCCAGTAGTTGCGTAAAAACTAACATTGGGACCACGGAGTACTTTAATGTATACAGTGGAGTGAGACAAGGTTGTGTGTTATCTCCCGTTTTCTTTCTTTTGGTGGTAGATTTTGTCATGAAAAAAGCGATGAATGTTGGTGATAGGATAATGTGGGGTGATGGAACTTTAACTGATTTGGACTTTGCGGATGATATAGCTTTAATTGGGAAAGATAGACAGAACATCCAAGATATGACAAGGAATTTACAAGAGA
>NW_013801378.1:0-635 GCF_000517525.1 Limulus polyphemus | reverse complement strand
AACAACTACTCCAGGAACACTTAGGTTTAACTCTAGTTACCGAATTTATAACCCCATACTCATCTTTAGCGTTATTTGGTACAACCACTCCACGAACACCTAGGTGTAACTCTAGTTGCCGAATTTGTAACCATCATACTCATCTTTAACCTTACTTGGTACAACTACTCCATCAACAACTAGGTGTAACTCTAGTTACTGAATGTGTAACCCATACTGATTTTTTTGCGTTATTTATTACAACAACTCCACGAACACCTAGGTGTAACTCTAGTTACCGAATTTGTAACCATCATACTCATCTTTAGAGTTATCTGGTACAACAACTCAACGAATACCTAAGTGTAACTCTAGTTACCGAATTTATAACCACCATACTCATCTTTAGCTTTACTTGGCACAACTACTGCATGAACACCTAGGTGTAACTATAGTTACCGAATTTATAACCACCATACTCATCTTTAGCCTTACTTGGTAGAACTACTCCATGAACACATAGGTGTTACTCTAGTTACCGAATTAATACCCCCCATACTCATCTTTAGCGTTATTTGGTAAAACTATTCCATTAACACTTAGGTGTAACTCTAGTTACCGAATTTATAACCACCATACTCATTTTTAGCCTTACT
>NW_013801377.1:0-549 GCF_000517525.1 Limulus polyphemus | reverse complement strand
GGTGACAACGTGACGGGAGAATAATAATGTGTGTGTAGGTAATGAGTAATTGAACTGCAGTCATAGAGAGACGTATTGTTGAAGTTACGTTCGTTCGTTATAGTGTTTGTTTTAGCGCGAATATTGAAATTAAGTGTATCGTAAAGTTATATTCGGAAAGAATAAACCAGTTTTATTAAGAAAGGACTTGTGTCGCGAAAGTTTCATCGGAAGGAAGTTACGGAAAGTTAATTAACAAACGGAGACGTAACAAATTGGTGTCAGAAGTGGGATAGAAAAAAAAAGAAAAGAAACAAGAAGAACGAGAAGAGAAATTACAACAGTTGTTAGAGGAAAAAGAAAAGAAACAAGAAGAACGAGAAAATAAACAAGAAAAGAAACAAGAAGAAAGAGAAGAGAAAGTACAACAGTTGTTAGAGGAAAAAGAAAATAAACAAGAAGAACGAGAAAAGAAACAAGAAGAGAGATTACAGCAGTGGCAACTGGAACAAGAAAGGAAACAGGAAGAAAGTCTCCAACAGATGCAGGAAAGTCAGCAGCAACTACAAG
>NW_013801376.1:0-547 GCF_000517525.1 Limulus polyphemus | reverse complement strand
GTTTGGCGTATGAAAAACCAGGACAACGCCACTCCACCCACAGTCCGATGGGATGGTAGAAAAGTACAACTAGACACTTGGACAGGAATTGGCAGTTTTGTAATAGCTGCTAAGATAACTGGGATGTCTTACTCCCTCCACTGTTGATGGCCTATAGGAAAACCACTGGATACACGCCAGCAAAGTTAATATTTGGTCGGGAACTTCGGTTGCCAGTGTTAACAGGATGCATTTTCCTTATAGAAAAAAATAGTGGCTGCAAGTGAAAGCCAGGTTGACTCACAAAGAGTATAAGATAAAATTATAGAAAAGCAACATAAATCTAAGAAATTTAAATTGATTGGTATGACAGGAAATTTAGAAGATTATAGAAGATCAAGAAAGGTGGTGGGAGATTTAGAAGATTACAAAAGATCAAGAAAGTTGGTGAAATAGGAATTTATCACATCAAAAAGAATGTATGAGAAAAGGTTGACTGAAAATGTAAAAATTCACAATAGGGATTTCTTTAAATTGTAAACAAAATTGCTAGGATGGGGGTAGGACC
>NW_013801375.1:0-549 GCF_000517525.1 Limulus polyphemus | reverse complement strand
CTCATCCTTATGCAGGATTTTTCTAGAACTTTCAGAAAGTTTGAGGGTTCTAGTAACAGCATTTGTTCATGATAATAATGAACTTATTCTTGATATCATGAAAGATACAGCTATCATAGGGCTTCAATCAAGAACAAAAACACTGATAGGTTAAACATTTCAACATAAAATATCAAAAAAAAAATATTTCATAATAATAATAATAATAATTATGTAATTTCACTATACGAATATTCCTCCTTGAAAAAGGCTGTGACATAGATCTCCAGTCATAGGGTTACACATGCTAGCATTTCTCTGTCGATATATGCTGTGAATCAAATATACAGGTACTAAACATGTTCGTCGATGATGTCATGGCACCACTTAGGTTTAATATGATTTATTTTTCAACACAATGTTCTCCTGAGTCTATACACTTGCGCCAACAGTGCTCTAAGGTCATTGTACCCTTATGGTGCTCTAAGGTCATTGTGCCCTTACGGTGCTCTAAAGTCATTGTGCCCTTGTGGTGCTCTAAGGTCATTGTCCCCTTATGGTGCTCTAAGG
>NW_013801374.1:0-549 GCF_000517525.1 Limulus polyphemus | reverse complement strand
TTTTACCAAGTAAGACTAAAGATGAGTATGGTGGTTATAAATTCGGTAACTAGAGTAACACCTAGGTGTTCATGGAGTAGTTGTACCAAGTAAGGATAAAGATGAATATGGTGGTTATAAATTCGGTAACTAGAATTACACCTAAGTGTTAATGGAGTTGTTGTACCAAATAACGATAAAGATGAGTATGGTGGTTACAAATTCGGTAACTAGAGTAACACCTATGTGTTCATGGAGTAGTTGTACCAAGTAAGGCTAAAGATGAATATGGTGGTAATAATTTCGGTAACTAGAGTTACACCTAGGTATTCGTGGAGTAGTTGTACCAAGTAAGGCTAAAGATGAATATGGTGGTAATAAATTCGGTAATTAGAGTTACACCTAGGTATTCGTGGAGTTGTTGTACCAAATAACGCTAAAGATGAATATGGGTTACACATTCAGTAACTAGAGTTACACCTAGGTGTTGAAGGAGTAGTTGTTCCAAGTAAAGCTAAAGATGAGTATGGTGGTTATAAATTCGGTAACTAGAGTTACACTTAGGTATTC
>NW_013801373.1:0-573 GCF_000517525.1 Limulus polyphemus | reverse complement strand
ACAAACCACACAGTATCGTTAAATCAACCGTCAATAAGAAGACACAAGATTTAACGATACTGTGTACTGTCAATAAGAAGACACAAGGTTTAACGATACTGTGTACTGTCAATAAGAAGACACAATTTTCAAAGATACTGTGTACTGTCAATAAGAATACACAAGATTAAACGATACTGTGTACTGTCAATAAGAAAACACAATATTCAACGATCATGTGTACTGTCAGTAAGAAAACACAAGATTTAACAATAATGTGTACTGTCAATAAGAAGACACAAGATTTAACTATACTGTGTACTCCCAATAACAAGACACAAGATTTAACAATACTGTGTACTCTCATTAAGAAGATACACGATTTAGCAATACTGTGTACTATCTAATAAAAAGAACACAAGATTTAACGATACTGTGTACTGTCAATAAGAAGACACAAGATTTAACGATACTGTGTACTGTCAATAAGAAGACACAAGATTTAACAATACTGTGTACTCTCAATAAGAAGACACACAATTTAGCAATACTGTGTACTATCTATAAAAAGACAAACGATTTAACGATACTGTC
>NW_013801372.1:0-546 GCF_000517525.1 Limulus polyphemus | reverse complement strand
TGCATAGTGTGTTGGTCTTCTTCAAAACGTGTATACTTGTTTTTTATTGATAATTTTATACTAGTATCAAATAATTAAAACAACAATAACTTGGACATAAGGGAATTCAGTTTGACCTCTATATAACATTAATAGTTGTCTCACCATTTACTTTCATGCAAAGATAAACTGCAATGACTAATTACTTTGATCTGTTACCTTAAAAACGATTTTAAAATAGAAAAATCACAGTATTATACAGAAATATAATAAATTCTCCAGCACATTCTTCAATCTTTATTACGAATATATCTACTACTTCTAATCAATTTTTATCAAAAACTGTAGACAGCAATTACAGAAAACTGTCACACATTTATGGAAAGTGCACACTTAACAGGAAATTTCACAAAAAGTACAAAATCAATCTATGCACACACTAATTTCTAAAAATTATACACGGAAAGTTTTGTTAAATTCTCTTCAAAACTGTAAAGGATGCGTATTACACAAAAGGAGCACACACACCACACCTTCTTATAGTGGACAAATGTTAACCTCTATAAT
>NW_013801371.1:0-547 GCF_000517525.1 Limulus polyphemus | reverse complement strand
GTGCGTGTTTAAATGCCCTGGTTGAGTGCGTGTTTAAATGCCCTAGTTGAGTGCGTGTTTAAATGCCCTAGTTGAGTGCGTGTTTAAATGCCCTAGTTGAGTGCGTGTTTAAATGGCCTGGTTGAGTGCGTGTTTAAATGCCCTGGTTGAGTGCGTGTTTAAATGCCCTAGTTGAGTGCGTGTTTAAATGCCCTGGTTGAGTGCGTGTTTAAATGCCCTAGTTGAGTGCGTGTTTAAATGCCCTAGTTGAGTGCGTGTTTAAATGCAACCTGATGAGTTGTAAGAGTCATGCTGTAATTGTTGATGTGCTAGGACTGTGAATCCAAGAATTCAGGGTTTGAGAACCCCTTGCGCAGAAACGTGCTCTGTACATTGAAGCCGTGGGTTCGCTTTTAGAGACTGTGTGATGGTCAAATCCTACTTTTCGGTCAAACAAAAGTATCCCAACAGTTGGCGATGGGTGCTGTTAATTAGCTGCCTTCCATCTGGTCTTTCAATTCAAAGTTAGGGGTGGCCAGGTGTAGCTCTACAAACCGTGATTGCTGCG
>NW_013801370.1:0-549 GCF_000517525.1 Limulus polyphemus | reverse complement strand
CTGCCGTAGGTGACTCATTGTCTTCTTAACTCCGAGAGGTCCTCCTGTTAAACTATCATGGGATTGACGCAGCACAACTTCCCATAACTTTCTCGGTATAACCATTTGCCAGGTCGTCATTTTCCCATCTGCAGTTTCCCATCTCCGGACAAAAATACCATCTTCAAGCTTCAACTGGTGCCATTGTGCCCAATACTTCTTTGCCACAGGGCTTAAGCTAGACACCTCTCCCAAGCAGGGCGCAAAACACTTGCTTGTAGAAAATTAAGTATAGGCTTCAAGTCTTGATCTTTCTCCTGTTCTGCTTTAATATCTATACCTGGTTTCACTTCACCATCATCAACTCCTTCAGTCACTTTGACTTCAGCATGATGGCACCTGGTTAGTTTAACATCTCTTTTGCAACAATGTCTGCAGTCATTTTTGCAGGGTCTTTGGCTCAGTCCGTCAGCATTTCCATGAGATTTTCCTTCTCTGTATTCAGTATCATAATTATACTGGTCTATATTTCCGATCCAATGTGCCAGTTGTCCCTCTGGGTTCTTTAAT
>NW_013801369.1:0-604 GCF_000517525.1 Limulus polyphemus | reverse complement strand
TTTGACATCAGGATTTTGCCTCAAAGTTTCGAGATCATAGAATATCTGGTATAGACAGGTATTACCTGTATAGATCACATGTTACAGTGTCCCATCCAAAATTAGCTTGAAATTTATGTTTTTTTGTGTGTTCGTGGCCCCAATGATGAGATACATATTTTTGGGGTCCACGGGAACTCATTCAACCATTAAACCTTTAAGACATACTGCAGAGTTTAGGTCTATATGCTATGTCTACCATCACTATTACAAGAGCTATGTTAGGGAGTTCACTTTCATGGTTCTTGACAGGTCTTCACGGTTACCAAAACAGTCAACAGACCCAAGAAGTCCCCATGGTACTTTACTCTATCATGCTAAATTCCTTACTCCAAATAACATTCCTGTCTTGCATCATGATGTCATTTTCAAGGTAATATGTTCTATTATAAGGTGGGGTATTTTGTATTATTTGCTAAGATAATGCCAATTTCAATCTATGTATTGATAACAATTAATGTATTTCTTTCATATTCATTTATTACAGCTATGTTTGTAATGGTCTAAAATGAACACGACGCTACAAATCAGGGTTCAACAACAAAAACACAGTTTTGTATTTATC
>NW_013801368.1:0-547 GCF_000517525.1 Limulus polyphemus | reverse complement strand
ACTGTTGATGGCCTATAGGTCAGCAGAGAATGAAACCACTGGGTACAATCCAGCAAAGTTGATGTTTGGTCAGGAACTTTGGTTGCCAGTGGATCCCTTAACAGGACGCCCACCTTATGAAGAATTGCCTGAAAATATGTCAGAGTTCGTGAAAGTGTTATCGGAAAGGATTTATGATATTCACCATCAAGTGCATTCAAACTTGAAAACATCGCTGATTTGATGAAGCTATGTTATGATAAGAAGTCTACTGAAGTCAGCTTTGTACCAGGGGACGAGGTGTGGTTGTATAATCCCAGGAAGACCAAAGGGAAGTCTCCAAGTTGTCTTCTCCATGGGAAGGCCCATATGACATAGTGGATCGTCTTTCAGACGTGACTTTCCGAATAAAATGTGATTGGCGAGGTAAGCCAAAGGTGGTGCATGCCAACAGGCTTTGGCGTTATCATGGTCCAGGACATTTCAGTTGGGACGAAGTGAACAACGGAACAAAAGATGCCGCTGAAGACGTTTTACCTGGAAAAAGCCACTGTTGAAGAAAGAAACT
>NW_013801367.1:0-548 GCF_000517525.1 Limulus polyphemus | reverse complement strand
TTAATAACCATACTCATCGTTAGCGTTATTTGGTACAACTACTCCACGAACACCTAGGTGTAACTCTAGTTACCGAATTTGTAACCAACATATTCATCTTTAGCCTTACATGGTACAACTACTCCATGAACACATAGGTGTAACTCTAGTTTTAGAATTTATAATCACCATGCTCATCTTTAGTCTTACTTGGTAAAACTACTCCATGAACACTTAGGTGTAACTCTAGTTACCGAATTTAAAACCACTATATTCATCTTTACCCTTACTTGGTAAAACTACTCCATTAACACTTACGTGTAACTCTAGTTACCGAATTTATAACTACCATACTCATCTTTAGCCTTAGTTGGTACAACTACTCTATCAACACCTAGGTGTAACTCTAGTTACTGAATATGTAACCCCATACTCATCTTTAGCGTTATTTGGTACAACAACTCTACGAACACCTAGGTGTAGCTCTAGTTACCGAATTTATAACCACCATACTCATCTTTAGCCTTATCTTGGTACAATTACTACATGAACACATAGATGTAACTTTA
>NW_013801366.1:0-548 GCF_000517525.1 Limulus polyphemus | reverse complement strand
GTTACTAAATGCACAGGATAATTCTCACGCTGCTAGTCCAAATACTGAACTGTTTTTGGGAAGACTATTACCTCTACTTTTCTATATAATAACACTAGAGACGACTGTCACATCTACTTTTCTATATAGTCCTAGTTCAGACGACTATCACATTTAATTGTTTATATAAGATCACTAGAGACGACTGTCACATCTATTTGTTTATATAATATCACTAGAGACGACTGTCACATCTACTTTACTATATATCCTTACTAATGACGAATGTTACACATACTTAGAGGTATATAATCTTAAAGATCGATGACTGTCACACCTATTACTGAATCTAGTATAAAGTTTATGTGGAGAACATCGTAGTTCTAACATTACTAAAAGCTTTTGCTTAACTTATATTAATATTAATGAAAAACTAATCACTAGACCAGTGGTTCTCAACCTTATCACCACCAAGGACCCTTCTTTATTTTATTTTTTCCAACAGACCCCATGTTCTTGAAAGATTTCGTCTACCCAACAAGCTGTTTTTATTAACTAATAATTAACGT
>NW_013801365.1:0-572 GCF_000517525.1 Limulus polyphemus | reverse complement strand
CCAAAACGAAAAAGAAAAAAAATTAAACTTGTAAACGAATGATTTTTTCCACATTCCTATTAGTTTGTTCATTTCATATTTTTATCACAAATATTTACACCTATTAGTTTTTTGCTTCGCTAACTTTCTTCGTGTAAAGAATAGTATAGTTTGAACAGATTGAACAATTACATAACTAATTTAAAAAATACATTTCAGTATCATCCTTCAGATCAACAAAAAACATGCAACTGAAAACAGAAAGATCTTGAAAAGTAGTGGATAACAATGAGTGTATAAAGGTAACCCCATTTCTGTCTCCTGGATTCGTTGTATAACATATGTGTTAACGACATACCATCCCCCTCTTTTATCTATTTCATAAAACTTATCTTGGTGTAAGCACTTTAACGCGACGACCATCGGTAGAACCAGTGCCAGAATCAACTACATCAACATTAACAATAGTTGCTCCACAAAACCATTATTGCAATTTATAAAGCTTTCAGTAGACCCCTTTTCGAGTACGGTAACGCATGTAATATGAAAACAGCAGAATACAGATTCTTCAGAATAGAGCAATCAAAATAGCT
>NW_013801364.1:0-548 GCF_000517525.1 Limulus polyphemus | reverse complement strand
TAGGTGTAACTCTAGTTAGAGAATTTATAACCACCATACACATCTTTAGCCTTACTTGGTACAACTACTCCATAAACACCAAGGTGTAACTCTAGTTACCTTATTTGTAACCACCATATTCATTTTTAGCCTTACTTGGTACAACTACTCCATGAACACCTAGGTGTAACTCTAGTTACCAAATTTATAATCACCATACTCATCTTTAGCCTTACTTGGTACAACTACTCCATCAACACCTAGGTGTAACTCTTGTTTCCGAATGTATAACCACCATACTCATCTTTAGCCATACTTGGTACAACTACTATATGAACACCTAGGTGTAATTCTAGTTACTGAATTTATAACCAACATACTCGTCTTTAGCCTTACTTGGTACAACTACTCCATGAACAATTAGGTGTCACTGTTGTTACCGAATTTATAGCCACAAATTCATCGTTAGCCTTACTTGGTACAACTACTCTATGAACACTTAGGTGTCACTCTAGTTATAGAATTTATAACCACCCTACTCATCTTTAGCCTTACTTGGTAAAACTGCT
>NW_013801363.1:0-548 GCF_000517525.1 Limulus polyphemus | reverse complement strand
TCAGGCAACTCTTCATAAGGTGGGCATCCCTTATGCTTGGGTCCCCTTTTAGCACTACATGTACTGCATGTCCGGCTCTATTCTTCCACATTTCGCCTCATACCTATCCAATAAAATCTTTGTCGTAGGTGACTCAATGTCTTCTTAATTCCGAGATGTCCTCCTGTTAAGTTATCATGGGATCGACGCAGCACAACTTCCCGTAACTTCCTCGGTATAACTGTTTGCCAAGTCGTCACTTTCCCATCGGTAGTTTCCCATCTCCGGACAAGAATACCATCTGCAAGCTTTAACTGGTCCCATTGTGCCCAGTAGTGCTTTGTCACAGGGTTTAGACTAGACACCTTCTCCCAAGCAGGGCGCAAAACACTTGCTTTTAGGAAATCAATCATTGGCTTCAAATCCTGGTCCCTCTCCTGTTCTGCCCTGATATCTATATTTGGTTCCACTTCACCATCATCAACTCTTTTAGTCGGCTTGATTTCAGCTTGATGGCACCTAATTAGTTCAACCTCTCTTTTAACAGTTACCGGAACTTGGTTTTGTTG
>NW_013801362.1:0-548 GCF_000517525.1 Limulus polyphemus | reverse complement strand
TGGGGACACTAAATTTGTGAAAGAAAGATAACTATAGAACCTAGTATAGCACATTTTAGTATGTACTTTCTTTAGACTGTGTACGAATAACACAAATTATTAGCAAATTATAGGTCTTGGTGAAAACGTAGCTTAACTATTTTACTTAGTTCCCGCAAAAATATCCAATCGTGCTTTAAGCAAGGAGTATAATGATCAAAGTAACAAATTAGGATAATCGTAAGTACATATAATACAATTATAAAACAGTATCGTAATTTAGGTTACCACGATTTCACTTGTAAAAATATGTAGTAAATAAGGCTTAACACACGACACAATTTAATTACAATATGATTTAAAGTTTATTCTCCTCTTAAACATAAAGCATAAACCAATTAGAAAAAAAAATATTATGGGTTTATATTTGTCGAAGTTAGCCAATGCCGGAGGAGTGATCACATCAAAGGATAAGTCAATCGATTAAACAAGCAAATTTGGATTTAAAAACATTTATTGTTTAATAAAACAAGGTAATAAATAAACTTATTAAATACGCGACATTTGCC
>NW_013801361.1:0-547 GCF_000517525.1 Limulus polyphemus | reverse complement strand
TATCAAATTTAGTCCTTGATATTTTGTACCCAGGGTTTAGTCCACTTTGTAAGAACGTTTAGCTTATGCTATTGTTGTGGAGTGCCACCACATATGCAAAAGTGCATCCAACAGCCAAGTATTTACTATGCTTTTTACAGGATGTACAATAACAGGACACTATTTTGAATATTATAGCCTTAATTGTTCCCCATGGAAGCATACAATCTCATACAGCAGCACATTTAGTATCCCAACTGATCCAAAACCAATATTCAACACTGTCACACACGTCATTAGATGGTCTGATGATAGTTTTGCTTCAAAGAACATTGTTACAACAATAGTCAAAATCGGAGATCACGTGGTCGTAACATGACATCGTATTGTTACGAAAGCGGAAGTCACGTGAACTGGTAACACGTAATGAGTATCTCGAACGTTCGTGAAGGCTCGAATGTTCTCCAGACGCCCTCTATTTAGTATATATAAGGCCGGCGAGAAGTGACGGCATAGATATAGATAAAGATAATTGCAGACAGGCAGAGATAGAGACGGACAATTGAAT
>NW_013801360.1:0-546 GCF_000517525.1 Limulus polyphemus | reverse complement strand
GATTTTGTTCAGATTACATAACAAACTATAGACATTTAGCATGTTAAAATGTGTAAAAATATATACATATATTTACACACAAATACATATATATCAACTAATGTATAAATTTTGTTCAAATTACATAACAAATCATGAACATTTAGCATGTTAAAATGTGTAAAAATATATACATATATGTACACAAATACTAATGTATGAATTTTTTTCAGGTTACATAACAAACCATAGACATTTAGCATGTTAAAATGTGTGAAAATATATACATATATATACGAAAATATATATACATAAAGTAAAGTATGAATTTTGTTCAGGTTACATAAAAAACCCTAGACATTTGGCAAGTTAAAATGTGTAAAAATATATACATGTATGTACACAAATACTAATGTATGAATTTTGTTCAGGTTACATAACAAACCATAGACATTTAGCATGTTAAAATGTGGAAAAATATATACAAATATATATACACAAATACATATATATAAACTAATGTATAAATTTTGTTCTGGTTACATAACAAACCATGGACATTTAGCA
>NW_013801359.1:0-549 GCF_000517525.1 Limulus polyphemus | reverse complement strand
GGGCTATAGCCTTGGCTTTTCGGTGAAAATGTGGATTTTTTTGGAAAATTGAAAAAGGTGCCTTTTTGACGCAAAATTAATAGAAAATTATCGGATACTGCTTATTCCGTCGGAAAACTAAAAATTGAGGCATTATAACAGTAACGAAAAATGTTATGTCCCGTGAAATGTTGAAGAAAAAAATGAACTTTCGCTAACCCAGAATGATAACAATCCAAATGGTGGAGTTAATTTTAAAAGAATACGTCGTGGCCTTTTATATGTTTGGAGTTTGGTTGAATAATCTCATTTTTAAATTTATTCTTTGTTTATAATAAAACTGATGCCAAAGAAAAACTGTAAAATTGAAGAAATATTGATAATAGATTACGAAATAACTGTTGGGAATTTTTATGTAAAGATATCCATTTTGAAATTCTTACATGAATGGCATCTTTGGATTAAACTATAAGGAAAAACTATTTTTTTCAAAATTTGGGAAAAAACATGGGCTATAGCCTTGGCTTTTCAGTGAAAATGTGGATTTTTTTGGAAAATTGAAAAAAGGTG
>NW_013801358.1:0-548 GCF_000517525.1 Limulus polyphemus | reverse complement strand
AACATAGGTAAATATCAGTATCAATTACTGTAGTATCATATAAACATAACATAGGTAAATATCAGTATCAATTACTGTACTATCATATATATACATAACACAGGTAAATATCAGAATCAACTACTGTAGTATCATATATACATAACATAGGAAAATATCAGTATCAGTAAACTGTAGTATCATATATACATAACATAGGTAAATATCAGTATCAATTACTGTAGTATCATATATACATAACATAGGTAAATATCAGTATCAATTACTTTAGTATCATATATATCTACATAACATAGGTAAATATCAGAATCAATTACAGTAGCATCATATATACATAATATAGGTAAATATCAGTATTAGTTACATTAATATCATATATACATTACATATGTTAAATATCAGTATAAATTACTGTAGTATCATATATACATAGCATAGTTAAATATCAGTATCAATTACAGTAGTATCATATATATACATAACATAGATAAATATCAGTATCAAATAATTTAGTATCATATAGACATAACATAGGTAAATATCAGTAT
>NW_013801357.1:0-805 GCF_000517525.1 Limulus polyphemus | reverse complement strand
AGGTTCTGGTATAGTTTATTGGTTAGGGTACTTTGCTCGCAAACTGTGGTTTACGGGATCAAATACCATCACCAAACATGCTCGCTTTTCAGCCTTGCAGCATTATAATTTGACAGCTCACCTCATTATTCGTTGGTAGTTCAAGAGTTGGCGGTTGGCGGTGTTGACTAGTTGTCCTTTCCTTGGTCTATCGTTTCAAAATTTGTGACAGCAAGCACAGGTAGTCCTCGAGTATCTTCGTGCAAAACTCAACAAAACAAACATATCAACATACACACCCAACGTTTTATAAAATTTTATAAATCACATGTTCGTCATGTCACTCGGAAACTTCAAGATGCCACATATCATCATCAGGTGATACAAAAACTCTCTTGGTCAAATGGCAAAATATTAAAAACATAGCCTACTGCAACAGTGTTATGACATTTTCTATCATTGCATAGGCTCTTTTGAATTATCTGATAAAAAAAATGTGAAGTCCATTGTACAGAACAATAAAAAAAATGGTATATTTATTCAATAACATTTGCTACAGAATATTGTTACTTCTCCGTTTGTTAATTGATTTTTCCGTAACTTCGTTCCGACGAAATTTTAACGACACAAGTCCTTACTTAATAAAACTGGTTTATTGTTTCCGAATACAACTTTACCGATACACTTATACTCAACAGTCGCGTTATAACAAACTATAATAACGAACGAACGTTAACTACAACAATACGTCTCTCTCTGACTGCAGTTCAATTACTCACTATCTACACCTTACCGCATCACGTTGTCCCCTCCTACATATATATCC
>NW_013801356.1:0-932 GCF_000517525.1 Limulus polyphemus | reverse complement strand
AACTCTCAAGGTATAACAGCAACGAAAGCCGAACGAATCAATTCTGACAGAACAGGTCAGGATATCCCACTTGTAATACTTCCACTCATCTCGGAGAAAGATGCAACCGAGCTGATCAAAAGTGGTATCAATCTATGGTACGTCCACCACCCAGTTGAATCAGCAAAAGTCATGCAACCTCCTCTATTACAATGTTTCAATTGCCAAAAGTTCAAACATACACTAAAACCATGTACTTCCGGTGTTAGATGTGTTTGTTGCGGAGTACAACACCAAGTATCAGACTGCACGCGCTAATGACAGGAAGCCACGTGCGCCAACTGTGGAGGACCACACCCAGGAGCTACAGGGGTTGCCCTTACCTTCAGAATCTGCTAATATTTCTTGAAACCTCCAGAAGCACCACCAATGCAGCAAGTCCGTTGCCAGTTATCCCTTATCCTTTACCAACCTCCATCCTGGGAGAATCTTATGCTGAAGCAACCAGGTTGAACCTACAGTACAACATCTCTCCCGACACCATCTCAGAATTCATCGCAGACCCCATAATCCGTATCGTCAACCATGAAATCATTAACGAGCCAATAAAGCCTGACCTCAAAAATAGGTAAAATCTTCGATGTTTACAAGTAAATATTCAAGTACCAAATTAAACTCACACTTCATTGTACTTAATGAAACCCTACAAAATCGTCAAAACAAGTATAATATTTCCAATTATAAAACAATTTCAATTTCCAAAAAATCAGACACACGCAGCATCAGGCTATTACATAAAAAATATTTTAAAATATACCTCCCCAACATAAACATTAATAGCAACAACGGATACATATTTTGTTACATACGACCGCCTAACCACGCAAAGATAGCGCTACTACCAGTATGTCTTACCCAGTTTAGAACCCGATATCTCCTTATACCAAAATATA
>NW_013801355.1:0-547 GCF_000517525.1 Limulus polyphemus | reverse complement strand
TTATTAGAAAGGTACTATTCAGTTGAGGTATTATTAGTAAGGTATTGTTCAGTGAGGTATTATTAGTAAGGTATTGTTCAGTTGAGGTATTATTAGAAAGGTATTGTTCAGTTGAGGTATTATTGGAAAGATATTATTCAGTTGAGGTATTATTAGAAAGGTATTGTTCAGTTGAGGTATTATTAGGAAAGGTATTGTTCAGTTGAGGTATTATTAGTAAGGTATTGTTCAGTTGAGGTATTATTAGTAAGGTATTATTCAGTTGAGGTATTATTAGAAAGGTATTGTTCAGTTGAGGTATTATTAGAAAGGTATTGTTCAGTTGAGGTATTATTAGTAAGGTACTATTCAGTTGAGGTATTATTAGAAAGGTATTGTTCAGTTGAGGTATTATTAGAAAGGTATTGTTCAGTTGAGGTATTATTAGTAAGGTACTATTCAGTTGAGGTATTATTAGAAAGGTATTGTTCAGTTGGGGTATTATTAGAAAGGTACTATTCAGTTGAGGTATTATTGGAAAGGTATTGTTCAGTTGAGGTATTATTGG
>NW_013801354.1:0-707 GCF_000517525.1 Limulus polyphemus | reverse complement strand
TTTCTAGGCTCTTTCCTCTTGGAGTTATGGCGGTCAAACAGAGATACGTCCTTTTATATTATAGACTTAAATATTTATCTAACAACGTCATAATTTTACTTTTACATTAGACATTGAAGTGTTAATTATCAAATTCACTTATTTTGTTACTTTCCAATGCATAATTTGCAAATATAGTAGCATTTGCTATTCAAAATTAAATTTTCTTTCTCCCTTTCATTTTCTTTATATCAAATTTTTATGAATTGACTTGAAATGAATATTATTAGCATTAAAGGTATTACTTGATACTACATCCAAAACTGATAGAATGTGATTTATTCCATGAATTAATTTATTTATGAATTGGAAAATAATTATGGCCTCTGTTAATATTTGGGTTAGTGAGAAATGCATTTTATAGTTTAAAGGTTTGTGCCCAACTTCTCTAAGGTTACAACACCATTATCAATAAATTACTACCAATGATACAAATTAATTGAACGAATATATGTATACATAAATTTAAGCATTTTTTATTTCTGTCTTTTTTCTTACTTAAGTACAATTTCATTTTAGCTTTTAAAAGGAAATGTTAGACAATATTAGGCCTATTTAGGGTAAACGCTACACTTTAGTGATGTAAAAATTTATTTCTATGCGAAATACATGGATTTGCCGTTTTTACTCAAAGCAATAACAACATTAACCTAATGATGAATATTTTT
>NW_013801353.1:0-547 GCF_000517525.1 Limulus polyphemus | reverse complement strand
GGGGAGAGTACATGTACTTTAGTATGGTTGTGTGTAGGAGAGAGTACGTGTACTTTAGTATGGTTGTGTGTAGGAGAGAGTACGTGTACTTTAGTATGGTTGTGTGTAGGAGAGAGTACGTGTACTTTAGTATGGTTGTGTGTAGGGAGAGTACGTGTACTTTAGTATGGTTGTGTGTAGGGCAGAGTACGTGTACTTTAGTATGGTTGTGTGTAGGGCAGAGTACGTGTACTTTAGTATGGTTGTGTGTAGGGGAGAGTACGTGTACTTTAGTATGGTTGTGTGTAGGGGAGAGTACGTGTACTTTAGTATGGTTGTGTGTAGGGGAGAGTACGTGTACTTTAGTATGGTAGTATGTAGGGGAGAGTACATGTACTTTAGTATGGTTGTGTGTAGGGGAGAGTACATGTACTTTAGTATGGTTGTGTGTAGGGGAGAGTACATGTACTTTAGTATGGTTGTGTGTAGGGGAGAGTACGTGTATTTTAGTATGGTTGTGTGTAGGGAGAGTACATGTACTTCAGTGTATTTGTGTGTGTAGGGAGAG
>NW_013801352.1:0-549 GCF_000517525.1 Limulus polyphemus | reverse complement strand
AGATTACATTACCGCGTCACGTTGTACCCCTCTTATATATACCAGCCTACCCTATATCTAGTAAGAACTAGAACATTCATGAAAGTACAGGATAATTCTAGAAAGTAGAGAGCGTGAGAATCACATGATCTCGATGACGCAACAATATATATATATATATACAAGTAAAGTATACGTAAACTCACGTTTTTAGTGACGAAAAGTTAGCTTAGCTACTAAAGAAAGTCTTACACACATTATTGGAGAAATTAGATTTCCATATTCTGAGAGGGGGGGGGGGAGGAGTGTACTTGGGCACTTGCCAGCAAACTTGATACCAATGCGCGAACAAAAAACGTAACGCGCGTAACGCATTTATAAATTTTGTCTTTTTTAGAAAAAGCGATCATTTTTCAGATGCGTGCTAAAAACGTTTGAAAAAGGTAACTTTTTTCTCATGTTTATCTAACTTAAATGGTAGGATTAAAATATGTCGTTGTTAGGAGCATTCTTCATATGAAGTTTACAAAAAGTGCAAACGGGAGTTATGTTATCGTCCTTTCCTTCGAG
>NW_013801351.1:0-546 GCF_000517525.1 Limulus polyphemus | reverse complement strand
AGCTGCCATTGTTGTAGGTTTTCTTGCAACTGTTGTTGTCTCTCTTCTTGTTTCTTTTGCTGCTCTTGTATTCCTGCCATCAAGTCTGCTAAACTGTAGTTTGATTTTCCGCCTCTCGTTTCCATTTTTTTTCGTTCCACTTTTGACACCAGTTTGTTACGTCTCCGTTTGTTAATTGATTTTCCGTAACTTCGTTCCAACGAAACTTTAACGACACAAGTCTTTACTTAATAAAACTGGTTTATTCTTTCCGAATATAACTCTGCGATACACTTAATCTCAATACTCGCGCTAAAACAACACTGTAACGAACGAACGTTAACTTCTACAATACCCTGTGACTGCAGTTCAATTACTCACTATCTATACACACATTACCATAATCTCCGTCACGTTGTCCCCTCTTATATATACCCGACTACCCTATCTAGTAAATACTAGAGCATTCCTGAAAGAACAAGATAGTTCTAGAAACTAGAGGGCGCCACACCAGTCACGTGACTTCGATGACGCAACAGTATGTACAACAAAGTATTCACACTATGG
>NW_013801350.1:0-545 GCF_000517525.1 Limulus polyphemus | reverse complement strand
TAAAATTTCTCATGTTAGAAATTTTCATAAAAGTGACCCGAAAAACGGCGCTAACTCGGTAACCCGTGGCCCGATGAAGTTTCGTAAAGCGCACGAACGGTAGTGTGAATTATTTTTTGACTGAGAAAATAAGCAAACAAACAAACAAACAATCTCAGAGTTTTAGTAGCATATAGATAGATTCTTCAAGATATTACTTTTGTCATCTTATGCCTTTTAACGAAGATGGGAACATTGACAGAGAAATAATATAATAGCCAATGCTTAGCGAGAGGTTTTCCTTTATAAAATTTTGTTGTTGTTCTCCGCTTGATTTTTATTTTATTACCTCGTCTCCATAGTTACTATTTGCAAATAATCAATAATATTGTAGGTCCATTTTATTGTTGTTCTTTCTACACGCCATTATAACACATTTTCATCTCATCATTTAATTTCTGTTGTGCCTATATTGTTGTACAGAATATATTTTAAAGTGATTCATCAGGTGGAAAACGAATAGACAGATACGATGACGAGGAACCCACTTTGAGACTAATAATGGC
>NW_013801349.1:0-826 GCF_000517525.1 Limulus polyphemus | reverse complement strand
GTGTTATTTTATTAGTAATACAAAGTAACGCTCTTTTAGTTTAGATTATTAACTTATTAATTATAGAAAGACGTATTTTCAGAAATTCTTGGTATGATATTCCTGATCGCTGACCGATATAGCCTTTACAACATAAATGAAGGGTATATTTGTAAACGACCACTTTGAGATCATAAATACGAATATTCATCACGTTTATAAGGAAGTGTAAAGTTGAAACAAACAAAGGCTTAATATTGCTGTAAATAGTTTCCATTGCCTTTTTTAAATATTATTTTTCATGAAATTAAAAGAAATATCATATTGTTGCAACACATTCTTAATACTGTTAAGTATTGTTTGAAAAATGAAAAAAATATTACAAATACGTTGCGCATGTCTAGTTAGAACAACAATAAAATCGCATTGTAATATACGCTACAACAATCACTCAAGTGTATTATACTGGTCAAAGAAAGATTAAAGCCCATTGTTCTTTTCAGAAGTTTAGACATCAACAATACAATTTTTGGGAGATACTTAAACAAAGTGACAAGCTATAAGCATCTATATAAATATAATAGTTCAGTTTGTTGTATGTCCATGTAACTACTTGGTAAGGTATGAATAGATCTTCACCAAAATTGGTATGGATGTTCATTAGGTCCGTGCGAGTGTACATAGAAATTTTCAGTTTTGCGGTTTTGATGGGCGTTTTTGCGTTTTTTTACCACTACTTCGCCCCCTGTAGATGGATCTTTATCTAAGTTGACATGAAGGTTTGTTAGGTCCATGCGGATATACAATCAAACTTGCGGTTTCACATTGTGTGTTTTGCAGTTTGTAT
>NW_013801348.1:0-548 GCF_000517525.1 Limulus polyphemus | reverse complement strand
CTGTGGTGTAATGTAGTGTTTATAGTAATTTTCAAAGGACTGTGGTGTAATGTAGTGTTTATAGTAATCTTTAAAGGACTGTGGTGTAATCTAGTGTTTATAGGAATCTTCAAAAAACTGTGGTGTAAAGTATTGTTTATAGCAATATTTAAAGTACTGTAGTGTAATGTAGTGTTAATAGTAATCTTTAAAGAACTGTAGTGTAATGTAGTGTTTATAGTAATCTTAAAAGAACTGTGATTTAATGTAATATAGTGTTTACAGTAATCTTAAAAGGACTGTGGTGTAATGTAATACAGTGTTTATAGTAAGCTTAGAAATACTGTGCTGTAATGTTATACAGTGTTTATAGTAATATTTAAAGGACTGCGATGTAATGTAGTGTTTATAGTAATTCTTAAAGGACTGGTGTAATGTAGTGTTTACAGTAATTTTTAAAGGACTGTGGTGTAATGTAACACGGTGTTTATAGTAATCTTAAAAATACTGTACTGTAATGTAATATAGTGTTTCTAGTAATCTTTAAAGGCCTGTGGTGTAATGTAGTA
>NW_013801347.1:0-546 GCF_000517525.1 Limulus polyphemus | reverse complement strand
ACAGATGGAATTGCAAATATCACGAATCATTTCACTTGGTATTTTGACACATTCTCTTTCAATTGCTGCTTTCACCTCATTGATTGTTGCAGGTTTTGTGCTATAAACCTTATCTTTGAGGTATCTCCATAAAAAAAAAAAAACATTCTCGCACTTCCAGTAACACTTTAGGATAAATTTCCTTTTCTCAAAGCTTAGTCTTGTTTCTGCCATTACTTCAAATTAGTTGCACCTGTAAAGAAAGAAAGTTTAAGTGAGTTATGGGCTTTAAAAGATTCTACATTTGTCTTCTTTAATTTGAATTATAAAACTTAGATATATCTTAATAAACATTGTATTTATAAGCATTTAAAGTATGTATAAATTTTTTTGGGACACCCTGTATATATATTTCTTTGTCTATAGACGAAATATAGCTGTTAATTATAATTCTAAGCAATCTTCACTGTTAATTGTGTTAAACGAAGAAAGTTGGCGAAGCGGTGGAATGAATCAAATTATATTTGTTCATTATCAACATAATTAACGAAATCTCGTACTAGACGT
>NW_013801346.1:0-1102 GCF_000517525.1 Limulus polyphemus | reverse complement strand
TCAGCATCATCAAGTCACAACATTCGTGCAAGATAACATTTCAATGAGTTGACTCAGCATCATCAAGTCACAACAATCGTGGAAGATAACATTCCAATGAGTTGACTCAGCATCATCAAGTCACAACAATCGTGGAAGATAACATTTCAGTGAGTTGACTCAGCATCAGTAGGTCACAACAATCGTGAAAGATAACATTCCAATGAGTTGACTCAGCATCATCAAGTCACAACATACGTGGACGGTAACGTTCTAGTATGACATATTTGCCTGGTGATCGAATTAACTCGTAGCCAATAACTTATTTTATCTTAACCCTGAATCGCACCCACGTTTACTTCTCAGGTATCATTTTAACCATGTTATCAATGCATTGTTTGAACTGACTTCGAGTTGTTCTCAGGTGTCAATTGAACAAAATTGTCCATAGTATATATCATATGGGCCAATTAATGAAATCTGTCCTGAATATATTTATGTGAAGATGAAATTTATTGTCTTTGACAGGAGGTAATGATTTAGTCAGTGGATTATTGTCTTTGGCAGGTAATGATTTAGTCAGTGGATTATTGTCTTTGGCAGGAAATGATTTAGTCAGTGGATTATACAATTGGAACTTCATCAAAGTTTCAAGTTTTAAATGAGTTTTGCTATTATAAAGTGTAATTTACTGTCGCTGGTTACATTTACAGAAGTGCCTGTCTCACAAATGGAGGATTAATACATGCAAATAACCACATTGTAACGGTACCATGTAATTCGTATTTATTTCTATATACGTTAGATTACATTTGAAATTTAATACAAATGTTTACTATGTTAGTAAAGTGGTATGAATATTAAAAGGTGGAAAATAAATAACGTTAAAAAGTATTAACATCATTAGACAGAAATATATAAGATATCCATCCAGAAATGAAAAGCGTGTGGTCCATGGAAGCAAGGGAAGCGGTGTTTCCCCAATATATGTTGAAAAAATTTAATTTTTAAGTATCAGCTAAATATGACGTTATGTACTTACAATCGATTCATACCAGGTGGTGAGGGCGCTCGATTCGCAATCTGCGGGTCGCGGGTTCGGGTCCCACTCACACCAAACGTG
>NW_013801345.1:0-548 GCF_000517525.1 Limulus polyphemus | reverse complement strand
AGACAATTTTATCATTTAATATGAAAGTATGGTTATCCATATACAATTATATTGGATAATAAATAAGTATAGTTATCCATATACATCGTTTATTATTTTGAGACAATTTTATCATATAATATGAAAGTATGGTTATCCATATACAATTGTATTAGATAATAAATAAGTATAGTTTTCCATATACATCGTTTATTATTTTGAGACAATTTTATCATTTAATATGAAAGTATGGTTATCCATATACAATTATATTAGATAATAAATAAGTATAGTTATCCATATACATCGTTTATTATTTTGAGACAGTTTTATCATAAGCAAATTCAAATTAAACTTCAATGTTGTTATAACTGGGATAAATGACAGAAAACTAGGAGAACAATATTATAATTTATAATACTGTTGAAAGCTTTATTTTCAATGTTTTAACTTAGAAGTTCGTGAAAGGGCGCGTGATGTCATAATCTGGAAAATTCGTTTAGTGAGCAAAAGGCCAGTACGGTATAAATATGAGTAAAGTGAAGCAGTGAATCAATTAGTAATGAATG
>NW_013801344.1:0-961 GCF_000517525.1 Limulus polyphemus | reverse complement strand
AAAATCTTATATGCTCTCGGGGAAAAACGTGTGATTTATTTTGCTACACCCCTTACAGAATAATTACAAAAATAGGAAACATCACCTTGAACATACTTGGATACTAAGTTTCTGCTTATTATCACACATCGCAATCAATATTTTATTTTGACGAACCAGCATAATTTCGCTCTTAAAAATCACCCTTATGTTTCTGAATTTCACTTGAGAGAAATGACCGCAGAATACTAGTTTATAAAAACGGAATTCATGAAATTATGAAAACTTTGCTGAACCTAAAAAAAACGAAAGTTCAAATAGCCAATTATTGATTGTAAGTAAAAACTATAGAAAAACACAATATTCTGTAATTGTTCGTTTTGGTTCACCATAATGTTTGAAAATATATGTTATATTGGTGCTATAAATTTATTGAAGATACCATTTCAAAGATATAAATATGGGTAAATACAATTGTATTACCTCAACTTAAAGGTATTACAGCAACTAATACTAAAGAATCGCTGGAAATAATGAAATATAAAAACAATTATAAAGTATTAAATATTGATGAAAGTCCGGCGAATATCTATCTAGGAACGTGGTGAGACCTGTTCTAATATTTATGCACAAATGCAAAATTACAGACAAGTCACGTGATATTTATGAAATTTAAAATGTGAAACTTATCTCTTACAACTTCATTCCTGAAGATGACGTCTGACACGTATTATTTTGAAATGATTTTAATATTGTATTGATTTTAACGTTCTATATTTACTATTTTAATATTTTAAAGATATTTCATATATAGTGATTTAAGAATGCAAACAGTGCCACCTACCGGCCCCCTGACAATTCTCTTCTTTGTATCGGTGATCAAATTATAAGATATTGTAAATTATTACAATTTCTGAGTTAAAGATAGATATTGTTACGTCTCTGATCGTTAGTTAATTTCCCGTATAATTTCTTTCGGATG
>NW_013801343.1:0-548 GCF_000517525.1 Limulus polyphemus | reverse complement strand
CAAGAAGAAAAACAACGCCTCAGTAGCCACAAAGAATATCAAAGAAGTTTATGGAAATGTTTTGAACGTTCGTAAGTGTCAACGATGGTTCAGCAAATTTCATTCAGGTGACTTTAGCCTTAAAAACTATGATGGCAGGGGCCGACATGTTGGAATAGATATTTATGCTCTGAAGACTCTTGTTGAGTCTAACCCAAGGCAACACACTCGTGAAATGGCCATAAAGTTGCATGTCTCTCATGAAACAATACATAAACATCTAAGGAATGTGGGAAAACTCCATAAAGAAGGTGTTTGGATGCTTCACAAACTCTCCGATGATAATCATTACCAACGTGTGAACGTTGCTTCATCTCTTCTGCCGTGTAATGCGCGTGAACCATTTTTGGACAGAATTGTCACAGGTGATAAAAAATGGATGATCTATGCGAACATTAAACGCCAAAAACAATGGCTTAGTTCAAGATAAAAACAACTTCCGACCCCAAAACCTGGACTCCATCCGCAGAAAGTGATGCTTTGCATTTGGTGGAACATCAAATGAATAA
>NW_013801342.1:0-689 GCF_000517525.1 Limulus polyphemus | reverse complement strand
AATTAATATCAAACAAATCAGTCAATTGAAGACAAAACCCTTTACAATTAATATCAAACAAATATGTCAGGTTGTAGACAAAACCCTTTACATTTCAAACAAACACTGATTGTAAGAAGTAACATCAAAAAACATTACGATAAACTGTAAATGAACCAAATAATTCTGTATGAGTAAAATGTGTTTTTATGTTTCAACTTTGATGGTTAGTGATAACCACTCATTTGAAACCACGTGCTCGCTTTCTACTACGCCTTCTTATCCTTTTTTTATAGCTATCGTTTGAAAGTTAGGACAACAATGTTGTATATAATAGTCACGTGTTTCTTTGTTACAATGAAATCAGATTATTGTTCCAGAAATAATGAGGTCGAATTCTTGAATCTGCAACAACTGAATGTATTTCAGTAACTATTAATTTGACCATTGTTAAGTGTTAGGTGGGTTAGCCAATTACATAACACAACAATGTAAACTTTCCTACACAAGCTTGCAAGACCAAAAGACTCGTGATTTCTTGACGTCTCGTGAGGTCTGACAGACAAGAACAAGTAAGTCTAAAGTATAAGTTATTAGTCCTTCAGTGTTATATAATTCAAACAAGAGACTATGAACTCTCTGTTGAAGCAATAAGATTAGAAAACAAATATTTTCTGCCAAAACTTACTATTCACTTGAGAATGTCCCCT
>NW_013801341.1:0-547 GCF_000517525.1 Limulus polyphemus | reverse complement strand
AATTGTTCTAATTGATATCTTACAGACCATGAAATAAGGTGTAATTGTTCTAATTGATACCTACAGACCGTGAAGTAAGGTGTAATTGTTCTAATTGATACCTACAGACCGTGAAGTAAGGTGTAATTGTTCTAATTGATACCTATAGACAGTGAAATAAGGTGTAATTGTTCTAATTTATACCTACAGACCATGAAATAAGGTGTAATTGTTCTAATTGATATCTACAGACCGTGAAGTAAGGAGTAATTGTTCTAATTGATACCTATAGACAGTGAAATAAGGTGTAATTGTTCTAATTTATACCTACAGACCATGAAATAAGGTGTAATTGTTCTAATTGATACCTACAGACCGTGAAATATGGTGTAATTGTTCTAATTGATATCTACAGGCCATGAAATATAGTGTAATTGTTCTAATTGATATCTACAGACCATGAAATAAGGTGTAGTTGTTCTAATTGATACCTACAGACAGTGAAATAAGGTGTAATTGTTCTAATTGATATTTACAGACCACGAAATAAGGTGTAATTGTTCTAATT
>NW_013801340.1:0-551 GCF_000517525.1 Limulus polyphemus | reverse complement strand
AATGGTCTTTTAATCCTTCTTTATCTAGACTTTTTCGACTTTGATAACGGTATTTTTAATGCCCTTTTTACCACTTGATTTTCATGACTTTTATAACTGATTTCTAGTTTTCTTCCACTAGATTTTGTCGACTTTCAAAACTGTCTTTTTAAGCCTTCATAGAGTAAATGTTTTCGACTTTGATAACGGTCATTTGAGCCTTTTTTATACTATATTTTAATAACTTTTATAATGGCCTTTTATAAATCTTTTTAAGCTTTTTAATCCTTTCTTAAACTAGATTTTTTCGACTTTGATAACGGTATTTTTAGCCCTTTATCCACTTGATTTTTAGTCTTTTATAACTGGTTTTTAGTTTTTCTTCCACTAGATTTTGTCGACATTCATAACTGTCTTTTTAGGCTTTCATAGGCTAGATGCTTTCGACTTTGATAACGGTCATTTAAGCCTTTCTTGTACTATATTTTAATAACTTTTATAATTGTCTTTTTAATACTTAAACCAGTATTTATCGATATTGATAACGGAATATTTAGTCATTCCTCCGCAAC
>NW_013801339.1:0-620 GCF_000517525.1 Limulus polyphemus | reverse complement strand
TTTTATACCATGCATACAGAGCTTCACAAAGTGTACATAGAGTTTTGTACCATGCATACAGAGCTTCACAAATTGTACATAGAATTTTATACCTTGCATACAAAACTCCACAACGTTTATACTCAGCTTTGCAGTACAAGGCTGCTTGTATAGTTTGTACTGTTCTTTGCAGTATTTACATACCTCCACTATGTGTGAAAAAAGAACTTTGTACCACGCGTATATACAGAGCAATGTAATGTTTGCACAGAGTTCTGAAGCGTTTGTACACAGCATTACGACGCTCGTACTGGGTTTTAAATCATTTGTATAGAGATCCAGAAATGCACATAATATTATCTGTGACATTAAACTGTTTACTGGGATGCTGCCAGAAGATACTTTTCTTTGTACTCTGCTCGCTTGTACCCAAGTTTTTGATAAAGTAAAGCTTATGTCGTCCCCATGTGTAAAATTAGTTTCCTTAAGCCTAAAGAAGTAAACCTTATGTCGTCCCTATGTGTAAAATTAGTTTCCTTTGTACCTCAGTTCTTGATAAAGTAAACCTTATGTCGTCCCTATGTGTATAATTAGTTTCCTTTGTACCTCAGTTCTTGATAAAGTAAACCTTATGTTACCCC
>NW_013801338.1:0-548 GCF_000517525.1 Limulus polyphemus | reverse complement strand
GCAATACTCGAAAAAAAAGCGACGGAGCGAGGGTATGCAATCTCTCTTATTGCTCTTCTTTTAACTATTATTACTCTTAAGTCTTTTGTGTAATGTACACATTTCTTTTGTACAAACTAAACCTGATACCAACGTCTCCAGTTATGATTGACTAGTCTCCAAGGGCAGTTCATCTGAAACATCCGGCTCAAATGACGTCGACATCTGTACCTGTATGTTACTTTACACCCGCCAATTATCACCCTTTATTCTCCAGAACAAGAATCATCCACTAGATTAGCTCCAAATAAGCCCAAGATTCAGCCCCGTCCCTACCAAGCCAGCTTCTAATAGACCCAAGTTTCAGAAACGCTCAGGTGTATTAAGTGTTTCCAAAATCAATGTTATGTCAGCTAATGTTATAGACTTTGTTGTCATTGTAGTGTTCATTTGTTTCTTCAACAATGCAAAAAAAGGTCAATTCAAAACTTTTCTGAAATACAGAAAGAGTATACACTCAAATAAAAGAAAACTCACCGCAAAAAAAAAGTCCCTACTTAAAAATCAAA
>NW_013801337.1:0-1059 GCF_000517525.1 Limulus polyphemus | reverse complement strand
CGCTGTAAAGACCTGTTAAAGCTCCAAAATTGTTTTAATATAATATACTTAACCTCAATAACTAGATGTGTCAATGTGGACTGTAATGACATGTTAACATGATATACTTCACCTCAATAACTAGATGTGGTAACGTGGATTGTAATGACGTCTTAATATAATATACTTAACCTCAATAACTAGATATGGCAACGTTTACTGTAATGACATGTTAATATAATATACTTAACCTCAATAACAAGATATGGCAACATTTACTGTAATGACGTGTTAATATAATATACTTAACCTCAATAACTAGCTTTGGTAACGTGGACTTTAATGACATTTTAATATAATATACTTAAACCTCAATTTCTAGATGTGGCAACGTGGACTATAATGACATTTTAATATAACATACTTTACCTTAATAACTAGATGTTGGAACGTGGACTGTAATGACATGATAATATATTTAGCCTCAATAATTCGATGGGGCATTTGGACTGTATTGACATGTTAATATAATATACTTAACCTCAATAATTCGATGGGGCATTTGGACTGTATTGACATGTTAATATAATATACTTAACCTCAATAACTAGATGTGGCAATATGCTCTCTAAAGACCTGTTAAAGCTCCAAAATTGTTTTAATATTATATACTTAATCTCAATGACTAGATGTGTCAATGTGGACTGTAATGACATGTTAATATGATATACTTCACCTCAATAACTAGATGTGGTAACGTGGATGTAATGACGTCTTAATATAATATACTTAACCTCAATAACTAGATATGGCAACGTTTACTGTAATGACATGTTAATATAATATACTTAACCTCAATAACAAGATATGGCAACATTTACTGTAAGGACATGTTAATGAAATATACTTAACCTCAATAACTAGATATGGCCACGTTTACTGTAATGACATGTTAATTTAATATACTTTACCTCAATAACTAGATGTGGCAGCATGGACTGTAATGACATGTTCAAGATTCAAAATTGTTTTAATATGATATACTTCACATCAATAACAAGATGTGGTAAAGTGGACTGT
>NW_013801336.1:0-548 GCF_000517525.1 Limulus polyphemus | reverse complement strand
TAAGAAGAAACATAATTTAACAATACTGTGTCCTGTCAATAAGAAGGAAAAGGAATTATCAATACTGTGTACTGTCAATAAGAAGACACAAGATGTAACGATACTGTTTACTATCATAACAAGTCATAAGATTTAATGATACTGTGTACTATCAATAACAAGCCACAAGATTTAACGATACTGAGTACTGTAAAAAAAAGGCACAAGATTTAACAATACTGAGTCCTGTCAATAAGAAGATACAGGATTTATCAATACTGTGTACTGTCAATAAGAAGACACAAGATTTAACGATACTGTGTACTGTCAATAAGAAGACACAAGATTTAACAATACTGTGTTTTGTCAATAAGAAGATACAGGATTTATCAGTACTGTGTACTGTCAATAAGAAGACACCAAATTTAACAATACTGTGTCCTGTCAATAAGAAGATACAGGATTTATCAATACTGTGTACTGTCAAAAAGAAGACACAAGATTTAACAATACTGTGTCCTGTCAATAAGAAGATACAGGATTTATCAATACTAGGTACTGTCAAAAAG
>NW_013801335.1:0-1062 GCF_000517525.1 Limulus polyphemus | reverse complement strand
AGGCCGAGAGTGGGGTGGTGTTTATGGGTTTATAATGTGATGGTGAAATCCATCATTCTTCGGATTATTGTACCCACTCTCGGCCTTAAGCAGGAAATACTAACACAGATCAAGAATATTGAAAAACTCTAACGAAACTTTTAAAATGGAAAGATGGTGTAAATTGTCAGGTTGTTAATATAAAAATATCGTTCGTACAAACTAAAGGTAGATCAGAGAAATCGAAACTACATTTAGAGAATCTAATTAAAGATTAGAACATACTTCTACTATTGAAGGTACTTAACAAATGTTAAAAGGTTTGATTAATCAACACCACCCACTCTCGGCCTACCGAAGAATGATGGATTTCACCATCACATTATAAACCCATAAACACCACCCACTCTCGGCCTACCGAAGAATGATGGATTTCACCATCATACTATAAACCCATAAACACCACCCACTCTCGGCCTATTATTGTACCGAAGAATGATGAATTTCACCATCACATTATAAACCCATAAACACCATTTTAAAACCATTTTCAAATCAACTTATATTATCAGGAAAACAGTATTAGAGAAAATCAAACAAAAACCGATTCCAAGGTAACATCTCATCATTAGTAGTGAGTGGCTGAAGTGTAGGTACGATGAATTTAGCATGTTTGTTCCTGGCTTGTCTATCTTTACACGTGTGGAGACTGTAAGGCTTCCTATATTAGCAAAACCAAACGCCATTTAAAAGTCAGAGCCTATGAACATATGGGAATTTCCATCAAAACGCAAAAAAAAATTGAATAACCTCTGTGTTTCCTCTATACACCAACACAGTGAAGAAACAGGACATCGACCTATACTATCAAATTTCTCTATCCTCTGCAAGTCTAACACTGATCTAGAATTATTGACCAAAGAAACCCTCCACATCAAACAGCACTCTCCAACACTGAACAACATGCAGTCTTCATTTAAATTATACATTTTTTAATATGTTCGTATTACTGATTTTTCGTTTTTTTCTTTTCATTGTGTTTTCTTGCTGTAGTTTCTCCCCTTGATTACTGTTTAGTGTTTT
>NW_013801334.1:0-930 GCF_000517525.1 Limulus polyphemus | reverse complement strand
AAGAACAACAACATTTGTAAACATTTTTATCACGAATTTAACATATTAAAAACAATAACATTTGTAAACATTTTCATCACGAATTTAACATACTAAGAACAACAACATTTGTAAATATTTCCGCCACGAATTGAACAGAAAATGTTTACAAATGTTCTGTTGTTTTAAATATGTTCAATTCGTCACGAAAATGTTTACAGATGTTGTTGATTTAAATATGCTCAATTCGTGATATCACGAATTTAACATATTAAAAACAATAACATTTGTAAACATTTTCATCACGAATTTAACATACTAAGAACAACAACATTTGTAAATATTTCCGCCACGAATTGAACATACTAAGAACAACAGCATTTGTAAACATTTTCGTCACGAACTGAACATATTTGAAACAACATTTGTAAACATTTTCTTCACGAATTGAACATACTAAGAACAACAACATTTGTAAACATTTTCGTCACGAATTGAACATAGTTAAAACAACATTTGTAAACATTTTCGTCACGAATTGAACATACTAAGAACAACAACATTTGTAAACATTTTCATCACGAATTGAACATACTAAGAACAACAACATTTGTAAACATTTTTATCACGAATTTAACATATTAAAAATAACAACATTTGTAAACATTTTCATCACAATTTAACATATTAAAAACAACAACATTTGGAAACATTTTCATCATGAATTGAACATATTAAAAACAACAACATTTGTAAGCATTTTCATCACGAATTGAACATATTAAAAACAACAACATTTGTAAGCATTTTCATCACGAATTGAACATATTTAAAACAACAACATCTGTAAACATTTTCGTCACGAATTGAACATATTTAAAACAACAGCATCTGTAAACATTTTCGTCACGAATTGAACATATTTAAAACAACAGCATCTGTAAACATTCT
>NW_013801333.1:0-548 GCF_000517525.1 Limulus polyphemus | reverse complement strand
TGTCAACTGAAATGCTAAAGTAATTGAATAGGCCTAAGTGGACTTTTGACAAGATGAAGAGAACTATATATAAATAGTGTCTATGATATGCCTGTAATCTCTATAGTGTGAAGACTTTGTTGTACATATGTTTAACTTGTTTCGAGTATACATTTATATATTATTTGAAAACAAGTAAAGTGTGTGCTGTTTATTCATCATTGAATTTATCGCCAACAAGTCACAGACACCTACTGTAGAAGAATCCTAAGCCAAACAACAACATAGCATATATTTATACTATCAAGAAATATAAGTAAATGCCATTTATTTTGACAATTGGCAAAAAGAAGAGCTTGTATATATGCGTGTGTGTGTGTATATATATATACTATTTTTTTTTTTAATCCGACATATGGATTGGTGGAAATCTGGATACTAATCTAACATAAATTTGATGACGAGAAACCTACTTTGATACTAATAATGCTTGGAGATGGCTTGAATGGGTAATGAAGAAAAAGTGATAATGATGACAAACTCTTTGTCGAAACGTTTTACATTTGCTG
>NW_013801332.1:0-541 GCF_000517525.1 Limulus polyphemus | reverse complement strand
GGCTTCAAATCTTGGTCTTTCTCCTGTTCTGCCTTGATATCTATATTTGGTTCCACTTCACTATCATCAACTCTTTCAGTCTGCTTGACTTCAGCTTGATGGCACCTGGTTAGTTCAACCTCTCTTTTGCAGCAATGTCTGCAGTCATTTTTGCAGGGTTTTCGGCTCAGTCCATCAGCATTACCAGGGGATTTTCCTTCTCTATATTCAATACTATAATTATACTGGTCTATTTTTCCGATCCAACGTGCTAATTGTCCCTCTGGGTTCTTTAATGATCTTAACCAGCGTAACGCAGTATGGTCTGCCCTAATGGTAAACCTTGCACCATAGAGGTAAGGGTGGAACTATGTCAGACTATAGCAAAGAGTTCCCTCCGTGTTACACAGTAGTTCCTCTCTGGTCTACTCAACACCCTACTGAAGTAGGCCACCACATGTTCGTTTTCGCCCACTTTCTGAGACAACACTCCTCCAATTCCGACATTACTAGCATTCACAATCCAGTATGTATAGCAGTGAGGAATCTGGAAGCTTTAAAA
>NW_013801331.1:0-548 GCF_000517525.1 Limulus polyphemus | reverse complement strand
ATCTCTATCTGTCTATCTGTTTACTATCTCTACTCTGTATTTCTATCTGTCTAAGAATCTATATTCTCATCTCTATCTGTCTATCTGTTTTACTATCTCTACTCTGTATTTCTATCTGTCTAAGAATCTATTCTCATCTCTATCTGTCTATCTGTTTTACTATCTCTACTCTGTATTTCTATCTGGCTAAGAATCTATATTCTCATCTCTATCTTTCTTGCTCTTTTACTATCTGTATTATCTCTCTATTTGTTTAATAATGTCTTCTCATCTCTATCTTTCTGTCCGTTTAATTATTTGTATTCCTTCTCTATCTGTATTTTCATCTCTATCTTTCTGTCTGTTTTATTCTACTATTTGTATTCTCTATTTCTGTCTTTCTAAGAATCTGTGTTCTCATATCTATCTTTCTGTCTGTTTTACTATCTGTATTATCTCTCTGTCTGTCTTTTCATCTCTATCTTTCTGTCTTTTTTATTCTACTATTTGTATTCTCTATTTCTGTCTTTCTAAGAATCTGTCTTCTCATATCTATCTTTCTGTCTGTT
>NW_013801330.1:0-633 GCF_000517525.1 Limulus polyphemus | reverse complement strand
AACGTAATTTAGTTAATGTTTGGATAATTCCTGTGTTAATTCTGTATTTTCATTGTTGTATTGAAGCTAAGTCATTAGAGACGAACGACGACGCAACAACATGTCTCCTCTCTATATACAGTTGGTTGTTTTTGTTTTCCTAACCATGACATCAGACGACGCTGATTCGAGATCTGTTGGAACGTGCGTAATGTAAGTTTTCACGTGAATTTTGACATTAATAATGATAGCAGTGATATAGGTACATTTTAAGTAATACCTCGTATCTAACATACTTAGGGCATTCGGTAATATTTCAAGAAGACTTATTACGTTATTTTTAAGATTTATGGATGATTAAGGAAGAGTTTCCATCAAGTTATTGCCCTGTACATGTTTACTGGAAGGAAATGGTAGCGAGTAATACACACAGGGAATGTTGGGTAAAAAACCAGATCCATCAACAGGGGGCGAAGTAGTGGTAAAAAACGCCCATAGTATGTTCCCCCCTCATGGACCTAATGAACCTCCATACCAATTTTGGTGAAGCTCCATCTACACCCTACGAAGTAGTTACATGGACATACAACAGACAGTACTATTATATTTATATAGAAGTAGTTACATGGACGTACAACACACACTACTATTATA
>NW_013801329.1:0-548 GCF_000517525.1 Limulus polyphemus | reverse complement strand
GTTTATTACAGTGCCAGATATACAGTCTTTCTGCTCCTCTCGTCCATCCATTCATCTCTGCCAGTAACTACAAACTGTGCTCTATATGCTTCCCACGGTGCCTTCCCATCGATTTCCTGTGGCTTCCTTCGCACTGGATCACTTCTATTACTGACATTCATATTTGGGATGTGACTTCTAACGGGACTGAATATGTCTGCATTAGGGTTTAGCTGCGGGCTCTATAAGGGGCTTGCCATTGTCTGGGGCTGATTAAGTCGATGGTCAATGTATCCTCCTTGTGTAAAAGACAAAAAGTCGTCCTTTAACGTATCTAATTCGCTTTTAAATTTATTGATTTGTACTTCTTGTTCCAGTTGCCACTGCTGTAGTCTCTCTTCTTGTTTATTTTCTTTCTCCTCCAACAACTGCTGTAATTTCTCTTCTTGTTTATTTTCTTTCTCCTCCAACAACTGCTGTAATTTCTCTTCTTGTTTATTTTCTTTCTCCTCCAACAACTGCTGTAATTTCTCTTCATGTTTATTTTCTTTCTCCTCCAATAACTGCTG
>NW_013801328.1:0-548 GCF_000517525.1 Limulus polyphemus | reverse complement strand
ATGTAGTAAAACATAAAAAGTAATCAGTTCAAATCTGGAACAAATATAAATATGGTAATCATTTCTTATAAATACCATTTCCTAACGTAATTTTCCAAGATATTATAGATCATAATGCAAAAAAAAACTACACTTATCAGAAGTAACAGGCTTTATGTTTTTAAACTACGCGCATTTATTAAAGTCATTACGAAGTTTAAAACTTTTTAACCAGTAGTTTTATTGTTGGAATGACAAATAGCAAGACTTGCATTGGCTACTAAGAAAGTTAGTAGCCGGTAGTCAACGGGTTAACCAGCCCCAGACAGTGACAAGCCCCTTCCAGACCCTGCAGCTAAACCCTAATGCAGACATCTTCAACCCTGTTAGAAGTCACATCCCAGATATGAATGCCAGTACTAGGAGTGATCCAGTACAAAGGAAGCCACAGGAATTCGATGGGAAGGCTCCGTGGGAAGCATATAGAGCACAATTTGAGCTACTGGCAGAAATGAATGGCTGGACACAGGAGCAGAAAACAGTATATTTGGCAAAGAGTATGAAGGCAC
>NW_013801327.1:0-548 GCF_000517525.1 Limulus polyphemus | reverse complement strand
AGATTTAACGATACTGTGTACTGTCAATCAGAAGACACAAGATTTAACAATACTGTGTACTGTCAATAAGAAGACACAAGATTTATAAATACTGTGTACTATCAATAAGAACACACAAGATTTAACGATAATGTGTACTCTCAGTAAGAAAACACAAGATTTAACAATAATGTGTCCTGTCAATAAGAAGACACAAGATTTTACGATACTGTGTACTGTCAATAAAAAGACACAAGATTTAACGATACTGTGTACTGTCAATAAGAAGACACAAGATTTAACGATACTGCGTACTGCCAATAAGAAGACACAAGATTTGACAATACTTTGTACTGTCAATAAGAAGACACAAGATTTAACGATACTGTGTACTGTCAATAAGAAGACATAAGATTTAACAATACTGTGTACTGTCAGTAAGAAAACACAAGATTTAACAACAATGTGTCCTGTCAATAAGAGGACACAAGATTTAACGATACTGTGTACTGTCAATAAGAAGACACAATATTCAACAATAATGTGTACTGTTAGTAAGAAAACACAAG
>NW_013801326.1:0-820 GCF_000517525.1 Limulus polyphemus | reverse complement strand
CCCCGAGGATATGAACTTGTTTAAAGACTTGTAATATTATTAACTCATTATAAACCCCGAGAATATGAACTTGTTTAAAGATTTGTCATATTATTAACTTATTATAAACCCTGAGGATATGAACTTGTTTAAAGACTTGTTATATTATTAACTCATTATAAACCCCGATAATATGAACTTGTTTAAAGACTTGTTATATTATTACCTCATTATAAACCCTAAGAACATGAACTTGTATAAAGACTTGTTATATTATTACCTTATTATAAACTCCAAGAACATGAACTTGTTTAAATTCTTGTTATATTATTACCTTGTTACAAACCCTAAGAATATGAACTATTTGAAGGACTTGTTAAATTATTACCTTATTGTAAACCCCGATAATATGAACCTGTTTAAAGAATTGTTATATTATTATCTAATCATAAACCGTAAGAACATGAACTTGTATAAAGACTTGTTATATTATTACCTCATTATAAACCCTAAGAATATGAACTTCTTAAAGTACTTGTTATATTATTACCTTAATATAAACCCCGAGAATATGAACCTGTTTAAAGACTTGTTATATTATTACCTTGTTACAAACCCTAAGAATATGAAATTGTTAAAATATTTGTTATATTCTTACCTTATTATAAACCCCGATAATATGAACCTTTTTAAAGTCTTGTTATATTATTACGTAATTATAAACCCTTAGAGTATGAACTTGTTTAAAGATTTGTTATATTATTACCTCATTATAAACCCTAAGAATATGAACTTGTTTGAAGACTTGTTATATTATAACCCCATTATAAATCCCAAGAAT
>NW_013801325.1:0-548 GCF_000517525.1 Limulus polyphemus | reverse complement strand
TACTATCCATAAACATCCTATATATACGTATTGTGGTGTGTAAGTTGAACAGAAATGTGTACTATCCATAAACATCCAATATACGTGGTGTAGTGTGTAAGTTAAACAGAAATGTGTACTATCCATAAATATCCTATATATACGTATTGTGGTGTGTAAGTTGAACAGAAATGTGTACTATCCATAAACATCCTATGTATACGTAGTGTGGTGTGCAAGTTAAACAGAAATATGTACTATCCATAAACATCCTATGTATACGTATTGTGGTGTGTAAGTTGAACAGAAATGTGTACTATCCATAAACATCCAATATACGTGGTGTAGTGTGTAAGTTAAACAGAAATATGTACTATCCATAAACATCCTATATATACGTGGTATGGTGTGTAAGTTAAACAGAAATGTGTACTATCCATAAACATCTAATATACGTAGTGTGGTGTGTAAGTTAAACAGAAATATGTACTATCCATAAACATCCTATATATACGTGGTGTGGTGTGTAAGTTAAACAGAAATATGTACTATCCATAAACATCCTATAT
>NW_013801324.1:0-741 GCF_000517525.1 Limulus polyphemus | reverse complement strand
CTACTCTTTTACCAAAGAATAGTGAGATTGACCGTAACATTATAACGCCCTCACGGCTGAAAGGGCGAGCATGTTTGGTGTGACGGGGATTCGAACCCGCGACCACCTGGCCATGCCGGGCCGGCTATAATTGTACGAGAGAGAAAGAAACCTCTGCTTCGCAGTTTTAAAATATTGCACTAAAATAACCCCATAATGGTCAGAGCGGTATCTATTCAGTGATATATTAAACAAGATATAAGTTCTATTATCTACAAAACAGTCACGTTGATTTACGAACCCGATAAACCTTGTATCAAACTGATTCATATGGCTCGAGTGGATCAAGTTGGAAAAGAAAATCGAAGACTAACATTAATTAAATATTAGAGAGAACTCACCTGGTGATGCCGGCTAAACCTGGTGAAACGTTGTGAACAAAATAAACAAAAGTTATACTCTGTACAACCGAGAAAACTTTTGTGAAAAACGAAGTCTAACATTAATGTGTGGACGCTTTGGTTTAAATTCCGGATATGTTTTATTACAACAATGCAATCCCATACAGTTGTATTAAAATGTGTTTTGTACACATAAAAAGTATGCATTCATTATGTAAAACTGTTTATGTTCAGAGTTGTTCACCCAAGTAATTATTCATACCAATAGCAAAACTAAATGCAAAAATATAAAATAAACCCACGTTAATTTGTGAACTTGACACTATTTCAAAGCCAGCACTATATAATGAAAACGTGATGA
>NW_013801323.1:0-549 GCF_000517525.1 Limulus polyphemus | reverse complement strand
CTTTGCTTGCCTAGGACCATTGAAAATTGTTTAAAGTAGTTGGAGAGAGTTAAAAAAAACAGCTACCATGATCATTCCAGATTTGAAGGAATTATAGTCGTTAGGGAAAGTTCAGGGAAAAGCTACCAGGTTTGAATGGGTAAAAGTAATTTGAGAAGATTCAAAGAAGAGCTACCAAGATGATTCCAGTTTTGAAGAGATTATAAGAGTTAGATAAAGTTCAAAAAAGAACTGCCGGGATGATTCTAGGTTGGATAGGGTTATCGAAATTTTATTCTCAAAACATTTTCACTTTCTATCTTATTATGGAAAAAAATAATGAAAAACATTATAAAATATATTTTACATTAAGAAGTATACTGTTGTAAGGCATATTTTACTTTAGATGTTAGCTAAAGGGCACATGATCGAGAACTTTGACTAATATCTAGACATGATTAAATTAGATATAAACACGAATAGATATTTCGAAATAGTTAATGAGTAATGAATTGAATGTGAATTCTGTGAAGTATTCAATGTGTGAATGATCAAAAGAAACTGATAAAG
>NW_013801322.1:0-545 GCF_000517525.1 Limulus polyphemus | reverse complement strand
TGGAAAACAATGATGTATACAGAAGGTGAGTGGAAGAATAATGATACAGACAGAAGGAGGATGGAAAAATAATGATACAGACAGAAGGTGAGTGGAAGAATAATGATGCAGACAGAAGAAGGATGGAAAAATATGATACAGAAGGAGGATGGAAAAACAATGATATATACAGAAGGTGAGTGGAAGAATAATGATACAGACAGAAAGAGGATGGAAAAACAATGATATATACAGAAGGTGAGTGGAAGAATAATGATGCAGACAGAAGAAGGATGGAAAAATAATGATACAGACAGAAGGAGGATGGAAAAATAATGATACAGACAGAAAGAGGATGGAAGAATAATGATATATACAGAAGGTGAGTGGAAGAATAATGATGCAGACAGAAGGAGGATGGAAAACAATGATATATACAGAAGGAGGATGGAAAAACAATGATATATACAGAAGGTGAGTGGAAGAATAATGATACAGACAGAAGAGGATGGAAAACAATGATGTATACAGAAGGTGAGTGGAAGAATAATGATACAGACAGAAGG
>NW_013801321.1:0-547 GCF_000517525.1 Limulus polyphemus | reverse complement strand
GCATGATTCAACTACTCCATGAACACCTAGGTGTAACTCTAGTTACCGAATGTGTAACCCCATACTCATCTTTAGCGTTATTTGGTACAACAACTCCACAAACACCTAGGCGTAGCTCTTGTTACCGAGTTTTCAACCACCATACTCATCTTTAGCCTTACTTGGTACAACTACTCCATGAACACCTAGGTGTAACTCTAGTTACAGAATTTATAACAACCATACTCATTTTTAGTCTTACTTCGTACAACTACTCAATGAACACCTAGGTGTAACAATAGTTACCGAATTTATAACCACCATACTTTTCTTCAGCCTTACTTGGTACAACTACTCCATGAACACCTAGGTGTATCTCTAATTTCCGAATTTATAACAACCATACTCACCTTTAGCCTAACGTGGTACAACTACTCCATAAACACCTAGTTGTAACTCTAGTTACCGAATTTATAATCATCATACTCATCTTTAGCCTCACTTGGAACAATTACTCCATGAACACCTAGGTGTAACTCTAGTTTCCGAATGTATAACCACCATACTT
>NW_013801320.1:0-547 GCF_000517525.1 Limulus polyphemus | reverse complement strand
CCATCAAATGCAAAGCATCACTTTCTGCGAATGGAGTCCAGGTTTGGGGTCGGAAGTGGTTTTTGTCTAGGACTGAGCTATTGTTTTTGGCGTTTAATATTCCTATAGAGAATCCATTTTTCATCACTGGTGACAATTCTGTCCAAAAATGGTTCATGCGCATTACTTTCCAGAAGAGACGAAGCAACGTTCACACGTTGGAAACGATTGTTATCGGAGTGTGCGTGAGGCACCCAAATATCTTCTTTATGGAGCTTTCCCATAATTCTTAGATGTTTACTTATTGTTTCATGAGAGACATGCAATTTCAGGGTCATTTCACGAGTGTGTTACCTTGGATTAGACTCAACAACCGTCTTCAGAGCATCAATATCAATTCCAACATGTCGGCCCCTGCCATCACAATTTTAAAGCTAAAGTCACCTGAACGGAATTTGTTGAACCATCGTTGACACTAATGAACGTTCAAAACATTTCCATAAACTTCTTTGATATTCTTTGTGGCTACAGAGGTGTTGTTTTCCTTCTTGTATTGAAACTGCATTAC
>NW_013801319.1:0-543 GCF_000517525.1 Limulus polyphemus | reverse complement strand
AAATTGCTAAGCCTTTAAAAATTTGCACATAGAGGATATGAAAGAACATTTTTTTATTTTATATATATTTTTGAATAACTAAAAAAATCATAAATTACTACATCAATACCATAGAATTCTACTATAATTTATCAAACTTGGTAACTAACCTGTAACTAAAGATAACTTAGCTCATTTAAATCTTGGTTCAAAAGAAAGAAATGGCATTAGGTACATTAGAAAGGTTAATAAAACCACTAGGGGACATTCTGAGCTACCAATTGGTTATTCATGGCATATATATATATATACAAGGAAGTGTATGTAAGGGAGCATTTCCAAAAATGAAAAGAGGTGATCAGGGTGCCACTGTGTTTGATTTATTACTTGAGCAATATCTTAGCAAATAGAAAAGATAAGACCTTATTTTGTATTTTAGCTTGTCAATATCTGTAATTTGAGTTTCTAATTTGTATGAAACTATAGACTTAGTATTATTAACTTTAGAAACATCTAATTTGAATGAATGCTACATTCAAAATACCACATGACACACGAAGATCG
>NW_013801318.1:0-547 GCF_000517525.1 Limulus polyphemus | reverse complement strand
GGCTCTTCATATGCCCTTGCTCTCTACAGTTCCAACAATCATTCTGGTTAGCAGCCTTTCCTGCCATGGTATCTTTCCTTGTTGAAGTTGCCGGCATTGAGCTCTCTTGTGCCCAGGTTTGTTACAGTGCCAGCAAAGTCCCTCAAACTTTGGACTGATTTTGAGTTCCATACCCGAGTTCTAGAGCAGTTAGCAGTGCTCTATAGTTGTGCCTGTCGTCTGCTGACAACTGTCCAAGTATTTCCAGTGGTTGTCCCTTCAGGCTCGTTGCCAGGTACACTGCTTTCTGCTCCTCTGTCCATCCATTCATTGCTGCCAAGAGCTCAAATTGTGCTCTATGTGCTTCCCATGGTGCCTTCCCATCGAATTCCTGTGGTTTCCTTCATACTAGATCACCCCTGTTGCTGACACTCATGTCTGGAATATGACTTCTGGCAGGACTGAAGATGTCTGCATTAGGGTTTAGCTGCAGGGCCTGGAAGGGCTTCCTGTTGTCTGTGGCTGATTAGGTCCATGGCTAATATATCCTACCCTGTGTAAAAATACA
>NW_013801317.1:0-1022 GCF_000517525.1 Limulus polyphemus | reverse complement strand
TGGGTTAGGGCAAATACCCTTTGTTCGTGTTATGTGTGACAGCTTTCCAGAAGTGAGGCATGCATGTGCGTGTTATGTGTGACAGCTTTCAAGAAGTGAGGCATGCATGTGCGTGTTATGTGTCATAGCTTTCAAGAAGTGAGGCATGCATGTGCGTGTTATGTGTGACAGCTTACAAGAAGTGAGGCATGCATGTGCGTGTTATGTGTGACAGCTTACAAGAAGTGAGGCATGCATGTGCGTGTTATGTGTGACAGCTTCGAAACTTATTTTACGCTTATGAAATATAGGAGATAAATACTGATGTCAACAGTGTTGTCTATTATACTACCATGAAATAGAGGAGATAAATACTGATGTCAACAGTGTTGTCTATTATACTACCATGAAATAGAGGAGATAAATACTGATGTCAACAGTGTTGTCTATTATACTACTATGAAATATAGGAGATAAATACTGATGTCAACAGTGTTGTCTATTATACTACTATGAAATAGAGGAGATAAATACTGATGTCAACAGTGTTGTCTATTATACTACCATGAAATAGAGGAGATAAATATGGATGTCAACAGTGTTGTCTATTATACTACCATGAAATAGAGGAATTAAATACTGATGTCAACAGTGTTGTCTATTATACTACCATGAAATAGAGGAGATAAATACTGATGTCAACAGTGTTGTCTATTATACTACCATGAAATAGAGGAATTAAATACTGATGTCAACAGTGTTGTCTATTATACTATCATGAAATAGAGGAATTAAATACTGATGTCAACGGTGTTGTCTATTATACTACCATGAAATAGAGGAGATAAATACTGATGTCAACGGTGTTGTCTATTATACTACCATGAAATAGAGGAGATTAAATACTGATGTCAACAGTGTTGTCTATTATACTACCATGAAATAGAGGAGATAAATACTGATGTCAACAGTGTTGTTTATTATACTACCATGAAATAGAGGAGATAAATACTGATGTCAACGGTGTTGTCTATTATACTACC
>NW_013801316.1:0-549 GCF_000517525.1 Limulus polyphemus | reverse complement strand
TTTATCCTACCCCAAATTATCTTCTCTGACATAGGGGGTATTGTAGTTAATTTAAGTGATGTGACGTGCAGATCAACGGATGTAGCAACACTTACTGGAATCTGGCCTTTGTTGTTTCTAATCTTCATTTTATCGAAGTTAACTACACACTTCCTCGGTAGTAGATAGTCCAATCCTAATATGCATTGGTCTTCAATGTCAGCCAAGCATACTTTCTGTCTGTTTTTCATGCACATGAGCTCGATAGTTACCCACACTGATCCCCACAACTTTACATAATGTCCTGTCAAACCACAGAGCTTCTGTACAGCTTCTGGTACTCCTTCATGATCTAACACCTTGATGCTCACAAGGGTTTGTGGGATGCAGAATCTATGACAAAGTTGCACCTTTGGCCATCCAGCTCCCACTTAGCTGTTGGGACTTTCACGATAGAGGTTGGTGGACATCCCTCAGCACCAACCACTACTAGTTTCCCGAAGCTGACTTATTGGTGGTATTTTTCTTACACTGGCTCCTCAGATGTCCTTTCTCACCACAGTTCCAACA
>NW_013801315.1:0-548 GCF_000517525.1 Limulus polyphemus | reverse complement strand
ACCAACACTAAAACTGACATAGTTTCAGAACTTTTGCACTTTACAAGACATTGTACCAACACTAAAACTGATATAGTTTCAGAAATATTGCACTTCACAAGACATTGTACCAACACTAAAACTGACATAGTTTCAGAACTATAGCACTTCACAAGACATTGTACCAACACTAAAACTGACATAGTTAAACCGCTAAAGATCCGGATTTTCGATCAAAAAAGCAATAAAGGATTGGTTTGTTGTTAAGCACACAGCTGCATAATGGACTTCCTGTGCTGTGCCTACCGAAAGAATCGATCTTCAAATTTTAAAGTTATAAGCCTTTAAGTACCTCTGAGCTGCCGTTGGGACAGGCGCCAAATGGATTTTGAGTTTTAGAGACCGAATGTCATAACTCAGAGAGTTTCCAATCTTCGTTCTTTAACAATTCGACGTGAAACTTAGAATTGGGGAACAAAACACAAGGAAGTTTAGAATTTTTCGGGATCGAATCCCATCCGATCTGAATTTTTAGTTCTAAAGAAAGATTATAATTATACAACTACGTA
>NW_013801314.1:0-549 GCF_000517525.1 Limulus polyphemus | reverse complement strand
CAATACTTACCCGTCACATCTCCTCTTTTTCACAAGTTGCATTATTTAATTAAATAAAATTTATTGAGTGTAGTAGTGCCATTAGTACAAAAAAAAAAGTATGATTAAATTTCATCAACAGCCAACAGCAAAAAAACATGAGGGCCCAAGTAATACTATATTTCTTGTTTTTCATACATATTATTTATTTATTATTGTAAAAGTAACTAAAATGTAAAAAGTAGAAATTCATTAAGTCAGATAAGATAAGACAATGAAAAATAATAAAAAAACTTAACAAATTAACTATAAACCTACTTCCTACTGGTAAATAAAAGTAAGACGGTCAGAGTTTTAATTTTACTACAATGTTAAAATAGACTTAGTACATGTAACAGTACTTTAGGCTTATGTATATTTCAATTAACTGGTAAATCATAAAACAGGATAAATACATTGTTTTATTAAATAAATACAATCTAAAAACTAGTTTATTGTCTCTTGGTGTTTTAAGATTTAACTTGTTTACTTGAACTTAGATCCATTAGTTTAAATTCAGCTTACAGATAT
>NW_013801313.1:0-583 GCF_000517525.1 Limulus polyphemus | reverse complement strand
GTTCATATGGTAACACACTGGGGCGGTTGATGTTTAATGTTCATAACAGTTTAAATAGAAAATAACGGACGACCACGTCACTGTTCCTCGTGAAATTGAACTTTACGATCACTGAAACATCAGAATTAAATATGGGTCTTTTCTTAATAAAACTCTCACTGATAAATGGTAACGTTTCAACCAGTTAGTTGAACATGTCCAGACTTTCGCAATAGAACATAATCGAAGAATACATCAGCTACGAAAAGATTATGATTCTATGAAAATGTTAACTGACGTATCGCATTTTTTCTTAAAATAATGTTCAAGAGTCTTGAGAAGACAATAAAGTTCAATTAGAATTTAAAAGGTTATCAGTAAGTTCACGACAGACATCTTAAGTTTTTAGATTTTGAGCAAAAACAAAGCTTCCAGAATATTTCTAATAACTGATTTACTGTTCATGACATTATTGTGTTCACGTGAAAAACAAAACAATTTTTCAAAATTCATTTATGACGTTCAATATAAATTCCCCACTTAACAAAACGTTTCAGCTCATATTTTCTCGCCCCCCTCCCACGTTGCACAGCGGTATGTCTGT
>NW_013801312.1:0-908 GCF_000517525.1 Limulus polyphemus | reverse complement strand
TCTTGCTTTGGATTAGCCCAGGAAGTTGCACAGATTGATCAATAAAGTGTTAGAACCACTTGCGGGTAGTTAGAAATACTACTTGCAAGGTCAAAAGAATACAGAGAGATTATATTATAACAACTCGTGTCTGGAGCTAAAAATCAGTTCTCCAGGAAGAATCGGTGTTCTTCAAGAAGCTGTTAATAGTTCCAAGCCAGAATTATCCAAGAAACCATGAATATAAAGATTTCCAACCTCCAGAAGTTTACTAGTCCAACTCTGTTGTAACTATAGAATTGCTATCTCTCTTGTTCAATTAATGTAATTTATTAAAGAAAGTTAATGCTTATACCAGAGAGAAATATTCTATATGTATTGGTTAATAGTGTTAACTGAAAGGTGAAATGTAAAGTTGTGAGAAACTAACGGTTTAGTAAATGTTTAATTATTGATGTTAACAGTGTATACTATGTGGAAAGACCTAACAAATGTTGATGTATTTTGTCGAATGTCAGTCTTGGAATCCGTTTCTTTATTCTATATTGTATATATTATGCTTATTATCAAAAAAACTTGAAGTTTTAACCACAGCAGGAAGCTCATTTATCACAGATGGACTATTTTGGCTAGCCAGGTTTGTCAGGAGTTTCATTCGTTTTATTTTTGTCTCAATGTAAAATTAATATATAATGTAGTAATTTTTTGTGTGCAAAACCACATTAGGCTATCTGCTGTATCCACCGGAATGAACCAAAACAAAATAATCAGCTTTAGCTTACTCCCTTTATGTGCCATACTTTTCGATGTATTTACAGGAAAACGTTTTACAACAAAATCCTGAACATACATATCATTACTGTCTTTGTGGGATAAGAATTTAGATAGTAGTTTTCATTTTGACACATGTCAACAAGCATGAAAGTAAT
>NW_013801311.1:0-545 GCF_000517525.1 Limulus polyphemus | reverse complement strand
CACAGGACTTGGAGAGCATGACACACAAGGCCTACACAACTGCACCACCCGATCTCCTCAAGTTGTTGCTGAGGGATCAGTTCGTAGATGCCTTGGACAGTCCACAACTTAAGATACAAGTGAAGCAAGCACACCCCTCTACCATGCAGGATGCGATGGCCAGAGCTCTCGAATTTGAATCCTACATTAAGTCCAGCACAGAGGTACCAAGGTTGATACAGTCATCTGGATTCAAGGCCAGAAAAGGCCAGCTTTCAAAGAGGTTTGAGGGACTTTGCTGGCACTGTAATAAACCGGGGCACAAGAGAGCTCAATGTTGGCAACTTCAGCACAGGGGAGATGCCACAGCAGGAAAGGCTGGTATCCAGAAAAGTTGTTCGAACTGTGGAAAGCACGGACATTTGAGGAGCCAGTGTAGGAAGAATATTACCAACAGGTCGGCTTCAAGGAGACCAGTAGTGGTTGGTGTTGAGCGATGCCAATCAACCCCCATATTGAAAGTCCCAACAGCTAGGTATAAAATGCCAAGCACACACAGTGTCTAT
>NW_013801310.1:0-548 GCF_000517525.1 Limulus polyphemus | reverse complement strand
ATCAAGTTGGTGCAGCCATTGACATTGCTGGTCCTCTGCTCAAAATTCGTGCTGGAAACAAGTACATTTGTGTGGTGATGGATTATTTCACCAAGTGGCCTGATGCATATGCAACACCAAATCAAGAAGCTACAGTTGTAGCTTCGGCTATTAGTGACTTCTTCTTCAGATTTGGTATGCCATATGAATTGCATTCAGATCAAGGCCGTAACTTCGAATCAGTTGTGTTCCAAGAATGCTGCAAGTTGTTTGGCATCCGAAAGACCAGGACAACGCCACTTTACCCACAGTCCAATGGGATGGTAAAAAAGTACAACTGGACACTAGGACAGGAATTGGCAAAGTTTTGTAATAGCCGCCAAGATGACTGGGGTGTCTTACTCCCTCCACTGTTGATGGCCTATAGGACAGCAGAGCATGAAGCCACTGGATACACTCCAGCAAATTGATGTTTGGTCGGGAACTCCGGTTGCAAGTGGATCTGTTAACAGGACGCCCACCTTATGAAGAGTTGCCTGAAAATTAGTCAGAGTGTGTGAAAGTGTTAT
>NW_013801309.1:0-547 GCF_000517525.1 Limulus polyphemus | reverse complement strand
CTCCAAAGCCTGTATTCGCCTACCCAATTGGTCCCACAGATGCTCTATAGGGTTGAGATCTGGACTTCTTGCTGGCCAAGGAAGAGTGTTGACGGATTCATTCTCTAAATAAGCCTTTACTGCCTTAGAGCGATGAGGTCTAGCGTTGTCATCCATGAATAAAGGTCTTGACGCTAACGTGTGGTTGTCAAAATGAGGCACAACTACAGGTGTAAGCACGTCCCTGGTGTACTTTTCGCCAGTAAGGTTGCCATTGATTGTTACCAAATCCAGCTTGCAATCATGCGAGACACAGCCCCATACCATAACTGAGCCCCTACCAAAAGGCACTGTTGGAACAATGTTTCTTGGAGTGTAAGCTGCGTTACGATGCCTCCAAACACGGGTTCGACCATCAATTACGTGGAGTAAAGATCTACTCTCGTCTGACCAGTGTATTCGTCGCCAGGTTTGAAGGTTACAGTTCTGCCTTGCTCTGCACCAGGCCAACCTCTCCCTGCGATGGCGATCGTCAAGTGTCGGCGTTTTAGACTCTCCTTGACTTCAG
>NW_013801308.1:0-547 GCF_000517525.1 Limulus polyphemus | reverse complement strand
ATACTTCTAAACATTTTCCTGGCTTTCTAACTATGCGACAAGAGCTGTTAAAAATTCATCAAAGCTAGTCATTAACTTTCCCACGGAAAGCGATGTTCCTACTCAGAGTGACATTGACAGTTATCTATTCAAAACACAATGTTATACAACATGCCATTTGATAGATGAAAATCTTGACTGGTTATAAATAATATATAACGAAACGTAAGAAAGAACTATCAACCAATTGTGAAAGAGAGGATGTGAGAGGTGGGATTTGGCAGGAGGGGTCTGATTTTCTCCTTTATTGCTCTGTAACAAAACAAAATTGAAGACCATAAAAATTATGGTCTGTTTGAGCAATAATAATGTTATAGAGAGCATTTTACATTTAATTTTGTACATTTTCGAGGGGTGATGGATAAAATAGGTATGATGACATGCTAAGACAAAATTTGTTGTATGTTACACTAGTGGAAATTCAGGATTTTTTTATATATTTCCTTTTAGAATTAAGAACTTAAAACTTGTATGCTATTAAAATATGGATTATTATGCTATTCTGATT
>NW_013801307.1:0-547 GCF_000517525.1 Limulus polyphemus | reverse complement strand
CCTATGTAGCCGCAAAGAATATCAAAAAAGTTAATGGAAATATTTTGAACGTTCGTAAGTGTCATCAATGGTTCAGCAAATTTCGTTCAGGTGACTTTAGCCTTAAAAACTGTGATGGCAGGGGCCGACATGTTGGAATTGATATTGATGCTCTGAAGACGCTTGTTGAATCTAACTCAAGGCAACACACTCGTGAGATGGCCCTGAAATTGCATGTCTCTCATGAAACAATACGTAAACATCTAACGAATATGGGAAAACTCCACAACGAAGGTGTTTGGGTGCCTCACGAACTCTCCTACGATCATCGTTTCCAACGTGTGAATGTTGCTTCGTCTCTTCTGGCGCGTAATGCGTGTGAACCATTTTTGGACAGAATTGTCACCGGTAATGAAAAATGGACTCTCTATGCGAAAATTAAACGCCAAAAACGATGGCTCAGTCCTAGACAAAAACCACTTTGAATCCTAAAACCTGGACTCCATCTGCAGAAAGTGATGCTTTGCATTAGATGGGACATCGAAGGATTAATTTATTTCAAACTCCT
>NW_013801306.1:0-546 GCF_000517525.1 Limulus polyphemus | reverse complement strand
AATTAAAATTCAACAAAGTCTCTTGATTTTACGGGACGTATCTTCTTCTGTACTGGTCTCCGTCTCGTTGGCTTCTGCTTTACGTGGGGTTTATCTGCTCCATCATGAAATATCCTAATATCGGTAACAGTCACATCAGTGGTAGTAACTTCATTAAGGGCTTCACTGTTGCCTTTCTCAAAACCAGGAAGAGTTTCTTCTTTGACAGTGGCTTTTTCAGGTGACATGTCTTCAGCAGCATCATTTGTTCCATTGTTCACTTCGTTTCAACTGAAATGTCCTGGACCGTGATAACGCCAAAGCCTGTTGGCATGCACCACCTTCGGCTTACCTCGCCGACCACATTTTATTTGGAAAGTCACGTCTGAGAGATGATCCACTATGTTATATGGGCCTTCCCATGGAGAAGACAACTTAGAATACTTCCCTTTGGTCTTCCTGGGATTATACAACCACACCTTGTCTCCTGGTACAAAGCTGACTTCAGTAGATCTCTTATCATAACATAGCTTCATGGAATCAGCAGATATTTTCAAGTTTGAATGC
>NW_013801305.1:0-742 GCF_000517525.1 Limulus polyphemus | reverse complement strand
GCGGCTTCATCAGAGTTAATATACACAACTGAGATGAACATTGTTATAACAGATGGATAGACCGATACAAATTTCGGAATTCTACAGATTCCATCTTCAGTATCTAAAGTAAATCATCAGAATTACAACATTCCTGAATAAATCGGCTCGGCATGGTCACGTGGTTAGGGTGCTCGACTCGCAATCTGACGGTCGTGGTTTCGAATCCCCATCACACCAAACATGCTGGTCCTTTCAGCCGTGGAGACGTTAAAATGTGATGGTCAGTCCCACTATTCGTTGGTAAAACAGTAGCCCAAGAATTGGCGGTGGGTGGTGATGACTAGCTGCCTTCCCTCTAGTCTTACACTGCTAAATTAAGGACGGGTAGCGCAAATAGCCCTCGTGTAGCTTTGCGCGAAATTCAAAAAACAAACCAAACCAAACCTAAGTAAATAACTGAAATACATTGCTGCATAACGATAATTTAATCAAAACTGAAACAAATACAAAGTAATGTTACAACGAAATATTGTACATACTAAAAATTTCTAATTTAAAGAAGACTGCATGACATTCAGTGTTGGTGAAAGTTGTTTAATGTGGAGGGTTTCTTTGAGCACTAATTCCAGATCAGTGTTGGCCTTACAAAGGATATTGAAATTGGATAAGTTAAGTTCGTGTCCTGTTTCTTCACTATGTTGATGTATAGAGGAAGCGAAGGGGTTAATCAACTTTTTTGTGTTTTTCATTAAAATATCCA
>NW_013801304.1:0-547 GCF_000517525.1 Limulus polyphemus | reverse complement strand
GCCTATCTTTCAGGCAAAGTAATTTTCATCTTAACCTTAAAAATACTTTTGTGCATCAGAAAATTTCGAACTTTCATATGCGAAATTTTTGTAATGTCCAAATAGTTACCAAACGTTTCCTAAGAGAAAACTTTACATTTTATATATTGTCTTCAGTAATCAATTTCTGTTCGGGTCCGGAAAATTTAAACGATCTTGCAACCACCATAAAAAATTCTGAAATAAACATAAATTATGCATCTTTCATTCTGGAATGAACACAAACGGATTTAAATTGATAGTTATTGGACGAGCATCAAGACGTGTTTGTTGTGCAAATATAAGGTAGTGACAATACCTACTTTTATTGTATTTTAAGTAAAGGTTCTTAATAATAGTTCAGTACAGTCTCCATATATTGAGAGATAACTGAACTTCCAAGTATTTCTTTCTTAATTTTTTATCCATCTATTGAGAGATAACTGAACTTCTAAGTATTTTTCTTCATCTATTGAGAGATAACTGAACTTCCAAGTATTTTTTCTTAATTTTCTCCATCTATTGAGAG
>NW_013801303.1:0-567 GCF_000517525.1 Limulus polyphemus | reverse complement strand
GTCGCTTCGTGGCCGGTTTTTATATATATACAAGACTCCACTATATCTAGAAGAATCACGAGATTTAAGGAAAGGACGTGAATGTTCGAGAACGACGTGGCGTGATACTAGTCACGTGACCTCGATGTCGTAACACTACATATACACTGAGGGACACAATATTTATTTTATTACTTGCAATTTTAAAGAAATGTAGTTTAATATATATAACAAACATAAGTAATGAGATGTGTTTGAACTTCATTTCACTCGCATAAATTTGTGAATTTACAACTATAACTGCTTACCTCCCTTTTACACTGGGCTGATTCATTCTTCTGTATATATTCAATAAAGTTCAAGTCTGATTCAGCTTTGTTGAACTAAATATGAAAGGAAACATTAAGTATAAGTTCTTACTCACTGAAGATACAAAATATATAAATACACATTATTTCTACTACAGCAACCTGTTCATACTTTACTCCTATTACAGCGTACGTTCATACGTTATTTTTACTACAGCAACCTCTTTAGATTCGATGACGAGGAACCCACTTTGAGACTAATAATGGCTGGAGACGGCTT
>NW_013801302.1:0-776 GCF_000517525.1 Limulus polyphemus | reverse complement strand
GTTTCTTCGGAAAGAATTTTTATGGAAATTTAACTAAGGAACAGAGGCGTAACAGCATTATGTTTAATGAAGACTCATACGGGAAGCCTCTCACGAATATTCTAAATTATGTTACCAATAATTATAATTTAGATAATATACTAGACGAGACTAGTTCTCACCTAAAACTTACAGACAGAGTTAGAGTGTATATTTATTCAGACAATGTAGACAACTCTCTTAGTACGTGCTTACGTGACAAGATTGCCGACATGATCCTGTCAAGTATCGAAAAAGTTAATAAGAGGAAAGGGGGTATAATATTAGACGAATCGTTCAAAATAAAGGTCACTACTTTAGAAATGCCCGTAGGTAGCGGTCGGTGGAAGATCACCAGCATTAGTGCAGATCGTTTGGAAAAACAATTGGTTATATTTATAAAAATAATGATGATGATCTCTGTTGTGCCAAAGCCATAGTTATGGCTTTAGCACACCTTCAAAATCATCTAAAATACAATAGTATTAGGGATCAGCGAAGACAGTTACTTATGCGTATAGCCAGAGACCTCCACGCTTCATCTAATGTTCGTAAAGGACCTTGTTGAATTGAAGAAATAGCAAGATTTGAACGATATATACACCTGGAAAAAAGTTAAGCACCCCCAAATATTTTTCAGGATTGCTTATTGAAAATAAGGTTTAATTTTCATGATGTTGAGCAATGTTCATAATTTCAAACATAATTAAAAGGATGTGAGCGTTCAGGTGTGACATTTAAATCAGGCGCGTTTTTTT
>NW_013801301.1:0-548 GCF_000517525.1 Limulus polyphemus | reverse complement strand
CTACATTTGCATACGTTTTCCCATAAAGCTGGTGTTGCAGCAAACGAAAAAGATGGTAATCTGAAGGTGCTATATTTGGAGAATATGGTGGGTGGGGAGAACTTCCCAATCCAATTCCATAATCTTGTGTTGCGTCAAACGTGCCATATGTGGACGTGCATTGTCGTGGAGAAGAAGAACACCCTTCGATTGACGAGTGAAGGGCGTTTCTGATGAAGAGCTTGATTTAAACGTTCCATTTGCTGACATTGACAGTTCACTGTTGATTGAGGAGTTCGAAATGAATTACTCCTTTGATGTCCCACCAAATGCAAAGCATTACTTTCTGCGGATGGAGTCCAGGTTTTGGGTTCGGAAGGGTTTTTTATATAGGACTGAGCCATTGTTTTTGCCGTTTAATATTCGCATAAAGAATCCATTTTTCATCACCGGTGACAATTCTGTCCAAAAATGGTTCACACGCATTACGCGCCAGAAGAGACGAAGCAACGTTCATATATTGGAAACGATGATCATCGGAGAGTTCGTGAGGCACCCAAACACATTCT
>NW_013801300.1:0-548 GCF_000517525.1 Limulus polyphemus | reverse complement strand
AGCTTGAAGGGACAACCACTGGAAATACTTGGACAGTTGTCAGCAGACGACAGGCACAACTATAGAGCACTGGTAGTGGCTCTAGAACTCAGGTATGGAACTCAAAATCAGTCCGAAGTCTACAGGGCTATGTTTAGGAGGAGAGTCCGTGCTAAAGGGGAGAGTCTGCAAGAGCTGGCACAGGACTTGGAAAGCATGGCACACAAGACCTACCCAACTGCACCACCCGATCTTCTCAAGTTGTTGCTGAGGGATCAGTTTGTAGATGCCTTGGACACAACTGAAGATACAAGTAAAGCAAGCACACCCCTCTACTATGTAGGATGCAATGGCCAGAGCTCTTGAATTTGAATCCTACGTTAAGTCCAGCACAGAGGTACCAAGGTTGGTACATTCATCAGGATTCAAGGCCATAAAAGGGCAGCTTTCAGAGAAGTTTGAGGGACTTTGCTAGCACTGTAATAAACCTGGGCACAAGAGAGCTCAATGCTGGCAACTTCAACACAGGGGAGATGCCACAGCAGAAAAGGCTGCTACCCAGAAAGGTT
>NW_013801299.1:0-545 GCF_000517525.1 Limulus polyphemus | reverse complement strand
GGGGGTTGCTGAATCTTTGGGAAAAGGTGCTTACGAATACATACAGAAATGGGCAGACCAATTACACTTCCCATCGCATTGCACTGTTTCAGTTGCAATAGACCAAGGCGCTGATTGATCATGCTACAGATTATTTCCCGCATTTTAAGTCCTAGTTGCATTTTACTTTGCGAACGAGCGCTTTCACCCATTTTTGGTGAGTTTTCATGCAGAGTGTTTTAACAGGAAAATATATAAAGTTACTCAGTGTGATGCTGTATGTGATCCCTTTTGGTATTGAACGGGATGAAAACAAGTCGATAATTTGAGGGTTATTGTATTGCAGCTAGGATAAATATACAATTACGTTTTTATTCAGTTATTTTTTGCAGTTTTATTCACCGTTGGACGAACTTGAATCTGTAAATATTACACGAAGCTAACTTTGACGAGTTTCTCGTTTAAATCTGCTATGGCTTGAAATTTTAGTACGACATAAAATATGGTTTTGTACCTTGTTTTATGGCCAGGTGGATAAGGCACTCGACTCGCAATCTGAGGGTCGT
>NW_013801298.1:0-1613 GCF_000517525.1 Limulus polyphemus | reverse complement strand
AAAGTTTTAGGGGTAAAAAAAAGTGCATTTTATACGCCGAAAAATACGGTATACCTTGAATAGAAAAAGAGATTTAGCCTTGTTCTACCAGCCGAACTTTCCGTAGAGTGAATGTCCTCATGACTGCGCAGGCGTATTTTCCTCAGGCTATTTACACGAAAACTTTTTTTTTTCATTACGTAACACTGAAACAACATCCCGGATCTTTCTCGCTTGATACGTGTAATCAAGCCACAAATGTTTTCGTTTTTAGCTTTAAATAATATGTGAAAAGGTACCTAGGTAAGAGAATGAATAAGCAAATAATCTGAAATGTTGACTTTATAAATCATTCAGTGCCTGTGCTTTAGAGAGAGATCACCAATAAGCACCGAGTTATAAATGCACCAGAAGTCACTAAACAAAAGATATACTCACTTTCTAATGAGATGTATGCAGGAAGAGATATTGTTGGTTATTTTTATCTGCTTAGTCACAAATATAGGTTACCAATTGTGAATCAATTATACAACGTTAAAGATATAGTAGTCACCTCGTTATGTACTAGAGTAGTTAGAATTTTAGTTCTCAGAGTACGTTGTAATACAACGTTAGATATTTCAATATATAAGACATTGGAAACAATCAGAGATACAGCGTTACATACTTGACACAATAGATATCAGGGTAAGACATAACGTTAGATATACTAGAGCAGATACAACTTTAGATACTAAATTTGATATAGGTTTAGATTATAAAGCAAGTACAACGTTAGATAACAAATTTGATATAACTTTAGAATAGATACAACTTTAGATACCAAGTTTGATATAAGTTTAGATTTTAAAGTTGATACAACGTTAAATACTAAAGAAGATACAGCATTAGTTTCTAAAGTAGACTTTAGCATTTAACATTATATCTACTTTAACATACAACATTAGATTCTAAAGTAGATTCTAAAGAAGATACTGAAGTAGACATAATGTTAAATACTAAAGTACATACAACATTAGATTCTAAAGTAGATATAATGTTAAATGCTAAAGTACATACAACATTAGATTCTAAAGTAGATTCTAAAGAAGATACTGAAGTAGACATAATGTTAAATACTAAAGTACATACAACATTAGATTATACAGTAGATACAAAATTGGATACTGAAGTAGACATAATGTTAAATACTAAAGTACATACAACATTAGGTTCTAAAGTAGATACAAAATTAGATACTCAAGTAGACATAATGTTCAATACTAAAGTACATACAACAGTAGATTCCAAAGTAGATACAGCATTAGATTCTAGACTAGATCGAACGTTATCTACAAAAATTTATACAACGTTAGATTTCAAAGTATTAGGTCGTCAAGAACACTTTCATTAACTACCCACTTATCCACCACCACCCCCACAAAAAAAGAAAACGTACATCACGTATAATAGTTCAACGGACCGCTTAAACGTCACGTGTCGCTGTTTTGCAGATGAAAAAAACCGAACAACTTGTATATCAAAACATTTATTAAATGAACTAGTCTCCATTCTTATCGATGATGCTTTTCCATCTTACACTCAGGTTGTTAATGTCTTGATCAAAGAAATCGCTTGGTTTTGAAGCAAAAAAA
>NW_013801297.1:0-546 GCF_000517525.1 Limulus polyphemus | reverse complement strand
CAGAAGTTCGAATGGACAATATCTTGCTAGCATGCTTTTAAGACATAGAAAGAAAAATTGGCCTCCACTTTTAAAGCTTCCAAATCTCTCACTGCCGTACATATTGGATTGTGATGCTAATAATGTCGGAATTGGAGGAGTGTTCTCTCAGAAAGTTGGCGAAAACGTACATGTGGTGGCCTACTTCAGTAGGGTCCTGACTAGACCAGAGAGGAACTACTGTGTAACACGGAGGGAACTCCTTGCTATAGTAAAGAGTCTGATATATTTCCATCCTTTCCTCTATGGGGCTAGGTATACGACAGACCATGCTGCATTACGCTGGTTAAGATCATTAAAGAACCCTGAGGGACAACCAACACGTTGGATCGGAAAAATAGACCAGTATAATTACAATATTGAATACAGAGAAGGAAAATATCGATGGACTAAGCCAAAGACCCTGCAAAAATGACTGAAGACATTGCTGCAAAAAAGAGGTTGAACTAACCAAGTGTCATCAAGCTGAAGTCAAAATGACTGAAGGAGTTGATGATGGTAAAGTAG
>NW_013801296.1:0-548 GCF_000517525.1 Limulus polyphemus | reverse complement strand
GGACTCTCGTCCTGAACCTGGCCCTGTAGACTTCTGACTGGTTTTGGGTTCCATACATGAGTTCCAGAGCCTCTACCAGTGCTCTATAGTTGTGTCTGTCGGCTGCTATCAACTGTCCAAGTATTTCCAGTGGTTGTCCCTTCAAGCTCGTTGCCAGATATACAGCTTTCTTTTCCTCTGTCCATCCATTCATCTCTGCCAGTAGCTCAAACTGTGCTCTATATGCTTCCCACGGTGCTTTCCCATCATATACCTGTGGCTTTCTTCGCACTGGATCCCTCCTATTACTGACATTCATATCTGGGATGCGACTTCTAACGGGGCTGAAGATGTCTGCATTAGGGTTTAGCTGCGGGGTCAGGAAGGGGCTTGCCATTGTCTGGGGCTGATTAAGTCGATGGTTAATGTTTCCTCCTTGTGTAAAAGACAATAAATCATCTTTGAATGTATCTAATTCGCTTTTATATTTACTAATGTTTTCCATTTGTACTTCTTGAACCTTTTGTTGACTTTCTTGTAGTTGCTGTTTGTTTTTCTGTATCTGTTTG
>NW_013801295.1:0-548 GCF_000517525.1 Limulus polyphemus | reverse complement strand
ATATTTTTTTCCTTTTTAATCCACTCGGACTCAAGGAAACACATGTAGATTTGTTGTAAATAGATGAGTTAATTAACACATGGGCTGATGACTTAAGTCATCAGTGGGTCATAGAAATATACTAGCTATTGGGTCCTATTTAATCCACTCGTACTTAAGGAAACACATGTAGATATGTTGTAAATATATAAGTTAATCAACATTTTGGCTGCAGACTAAAGTCAACAGTGGCTCATAGAACGATATTAGCTACTGGGTCCTATATAATCCACTCGGACTTAAGGAAACACATGTAGATATGTTGTAAATATATGAGTTAGTTAACATTTTGGCTTCAGAAAAAGTCAACAGTGGGTCATACAACGATACTAGTTATTGGGTCATATTTAATCCACTCGGACTTAAAAAACACATGTAGATATGTTGTAAATAGATGAGTTAATTAACACATTGACTGCAGACTAAAGTCAACAGTGGGTCATAGAACAATACTAGTTATTGGGTCCTATTTAATCCACTCGGACTTAAAAAACACATGTAGATATTTT
>NW_013801294.1:0-548 GCF_000517525.1 Limulus polyphemus | reverse complement strand
CTAAAATTAAATTTCATAATACTCGACTAAAGAAGTTAAAAGGGATTATCTAAAATTACATTCAATAATACTCGAAGGAAGAAATTAAAAAGGGAGTATCTAAAATTACATTCCATAATACTCTCACTAAAGAAGTTAAAAAGGGTTATCTAAAATTACATTCCATAATACTCGACAGAAGAAGTAAAAAAGGGAATTATCTAAAAGTACATTCCATAATATTCGATTGAAGAAATTAAAAAGGGATTATCTAAAATTACATTCAATAATACTCGACAGAAGAAATTAAAAATGGATTATCTAAAATTACATTCCATAATATTCGACAGAAGAAGTTAAAAAGGAATTATCTAAAATCACATTCAATAATACTCGACAGAAGAAATTAAAAAGGGATTATCTAAAATTACATTCAATAACACTCTCACTAAAGAAGTTAAAAGGGATTATCTAAAATTACATTTAATAATACTTGACTGAAAAAGTTAAGAAGGGATTATCTAAAATTACATTCAATAATACTCGACAGAAGAAATTAAAAAGGGAGT
>NW_013801293.1:0-518 GCF_000517525.1 Limulus polyphemus | reverse complement strand
CAAGATATGTTTTATATGTCAAGAGCCCCACACTTGATATGTCAAGATATGTTTTATATGTCAAGAGCCCCACACTTGTTATGTCAAGATATGTTTTATATGTCAAGAGCCCCGGATCGTCTTAATAGACTTAATTTAATTCCAATGATAAATCTCTTGGATCGTCTTAATAGTACTTAATTTTAATTCCAGAGATAAATCTCTTGGATCGTCTTAATAGACTTAATTTAATTCCAAAGATAAATCTCTTGGGTCGACTTAATAGACTTAACTTTAATTCCAAAGATAAATCTCCTAGGTCGAATTAATAGACTTAACTTTAATTCCAAAGATAAATCTCTCGGGTCGACTTAATAGACTTAACTTTAATTCCAAAGATAAATCTCTCGGGTCGACTTAATAGACTTAACTTTAATTCCAAAGATAAATCTCTCGGATCGTCTTAATAGACTTAATTTTAATTCCAAAGATAAATCTCTTGGATCGTCTTAATAGACTTAACTTTAATTCCAAAGATA
>NW_013801292.1:0-547 GCF_000517525.1 Limulus polyphemus | reverse complement strand
ACAACCTTTCTGGATACCAGCCTTTCCTGCTGTATCACCTCTCCTGTGCTGAAGTTTCCAACATTTAGCTCTCTTGTGCCCAGGTTTGTTACAGTGCCAGCAAAGTCCCTCAAACTTCTCTGAAAGTTGACCTTTTCTGGCCTTGAATCCAGATGACTGTACCAACCTTGGTACCTCTGTGCTGGACTTAACGTAGGATTCAAATTCGAGAGCTCTGGCCATTGCATCCTGCATGGTAGAAGGGTGTGCTTGCTTCACTTGTATCTTAAGTTGTGGACTGTCCAACGCATTTACAAACTGATCCCTCAGCAACAACTTGAGGAGATCGGGTGGGGCAGTTGGGTAGGCCTTGTGTGCCATGCTCTCCAAGTCCTGTGCCAGCTTTTGCAGGCTCTCCCCTTTAGCACGGACTTTCGTCCTGAACCTGGCCCTGTAGACTTCTGACTGGTTTTGGGTTCCGTACCTGAGTTCTAGAGCCGACACCAGTGTTCTATAGCTGTGCCTGTCGGCTGCTGTCAACTGTCCAAGTATTTCCAGTGGTTGTTCC
>NW_013801291.1:0-547 GCF_000517525.1 Limulus polyphemus | reverse complement strand
AATAAATATGTTTTATATCCTCAGCCAACGGTTTTATGTCCCTTAAACATGCAGCAGTCGTTCCATCTTAATAAAGATACTTAATAAGATGTTTTACATCCACAGCCAACGGTTTTATGTCCCTTAAACATGTCAACAGTCGTTCCATCTTAATAAAGATACTTAATAAAGATGTTTTACATCCTCAGCCAACGGTTTTATGTCCCTTAAACATGCAGCAGTCGTTCTATCTTAATAAGGATACTTAATAAAGATGTTTTACATCCTCAGCCAACGGTTTTATGTCCCTTAAACATGCAGCAGTCGTTCCATCTTAATAAAGATACTTAATAAAGATGTTTTACATCCTCAGCCAACGGTTTTATGTCCCTTAAACATGCAGCAGTCGTTCCATCTTAATAAAGATACTGGGTTTTGTTTTTAAGTCTTTCGTTACGTAATCTATCTGTAATCCATTTTTTTATGTTACAGTGAGACAACTGATTAATTGGACACTATATTCTCGGTTGATTACCAAGCCTGAAGATATATATTGGATTTTATCTCT
>NW_013801290.1:0-546 GCF_000517525.1 Limulus polyphemus | reverse complement strand
AATATGCAACAGGCATGTACTATTTACTAAAAGATTACTCTAATTTTATGAGGATAAACTTAGTACATTAAGAGTTATACTGTGTGTAGTTTCATGGTTACTAAGTCAGTGAAAATAAAGCTTTATATATATATAGAGAGAGAGTTAATAATGACTTGTAAAGGTAACACTGTTGTCCTTTAAAATTCACAAGTTTTTTCTAATGTTTATACCTTTTACTATTCACATGTAACAAGTGTGTACAAAAGTGCATAATATTGGCTATCTGTAATTATCAAGACACTGGAAGACTAGACTTAAGAGAAATGACAGATACAGTTTTGTCCATTATGTTATAAAATTTTGAGTTCACTTTCAGGGTACAATTATTATGTATACCATGTTATTGTACCATAAACCTTAGAATTTTTGTCCAAACTAGAAGTTTTAATGACTGATAAAAAGTATAAATTAAGACTCAAATAAATCATAAATGGAACATGTAGTTTTACTATCTTGTTATTTCAAATATAGTTAGTGATCTATAGATAATGATTTTTGATATTG
>NW_013801289.1:0-662 GCF_000517525.1 Limulus polyphemus | reverse complement strand
CGTCCCTAATTTAGCAGTGTAAGACTAGAGGGAAGGCAGCTAGTCATCATCACCCACCGCCAACTCTTGGGCTACTCTTTTACCAACGAATAGTGAGTTTGACCGTCACTTATAACGCCCCCACGGCTTAAATAGCGAGCATGTTTGGTGTGACGGGGATTCGAACCCGCGACCCTCAGATTGCGAGTCGAGCGCCCTAACCACCTGGCCATGCCGGGCCTTTTAAGAAATGTATAGGTATTTGATTCTCTTATCTATGTTTACTTCATTCTGATTAGTCCTAAGTTAATTCACATATGATTTTCTTTTAGCACTTGGTATGAATTTTATGTTAATAACTTATTTTCAACAAAAGATGCTTTTACATATTTATAAAAGAAGAAAGAAATCCACTTTATTTCTGACATTATAATGTTTAATAGTCGTAAAAGATAAACTCTTACGGACTTTGTAAATGCTCATTGTTCACTTTTTATACAAACGAAATTTATAAGCATAAGTTTGAAAAGTAAGTAAAAAGTGCAACTTTTTCAAGAAATTAAATTATGTAATTTTACAACATATTAATTAATTGCCATATGTGAAATGAGAGTATATAACATAGTTTAGTTTGTTTTATAATTTTCGCGCAAAGCTACACAAAAAGCTATCTTCGTATATCC
>NW_013801288.1:0-548 GCF_000517525.1 Limulus polyphemus | reverse complement strand
AATAACTTCACACACTAGCTCGAAACAGAATCGTAACTTACCGGGAACTCTCTTCATTCATCATTCCAGCAGACTTTCTCTGCCAGGCTTATATGCTAAAAAGAGGGCGTCTCGAACAAACTCGGTCTTCCCCGATAATTCATGATTATTCGAGAAATTCCTCACGTGTTACCAAAGTTACGTGACTTCCTCTGTCGTAACAGTAATAATATCAACACTGAAATGCCATCTACCATGTAACAATAGAACTGTTACGTCTTTAGTCGTTTGTTAATTTCCCGGTATAAATTCCTCCCGAGGAACTTCAGCGATACAAGTCCTTTCTTAAATAAAACTAGTTTATTCTTTCTCAAAACAACTTTGCAATACACAGAATTTCCACGGTCAGTTTAACTTCAGCACACGCTATAATTCACAACGATTCACGCACTTTACTTGCGGTCACTACCGCTCACTTGACTCAAATATCTGTCTCTATATCTCTCTATCTGCAATTATATATGCCGTCACTTCTATATAACTAAAAAAATAGAGGGCGGCTGGAGAAG
>NW_013801287.1:0-548 GCF_000517525.1 Limulus polyphemus | reverse complement strand
GTAAACATCTAAGGAATATGGTAAAACTCCATAAAAAGGTGTTTGGATGCCTCACGAACTCTCCGATGATCGTTTTCAACCTGTGAACGTTGCTTCGTCTCTTTTGGCGCGTAATGCGCGTGAACCATTTTTGGACAGAATTTTCACAGGTGATGACAAACTGATTCTCTATGCGAATATTAAACACCAAAAACAATGGCTCAGTCTTAGACAAAAACTACTTCCGACCCCAAAGCCTGGACTACATCTGCAGAAAGTGATGCTTTGTATTTGGTGGAACATTAAAGGAGTAATTCATTTCGAACTTCTCAATTCACAGTGAACTGTCAATACAGAGATCTATAGTCAGCAACTGGAACGTTTAAATCAAGAGCTTCATCAGAAACGCCCTTCGCTCGTCAATCGGAAAGGTGTTCTTCTCCGCGACAATGCACGTCCACATGTGGCACGTTTGACGCAACACAAGATTATAGAGTTGGGTTGGGAAGTTCTCCCCCACCCACCATATTCTCCAGATATGGCATCATCAGATTACCATCTTTTTCGGT
>NW_013801286.1:0-1181 GCF_000517525.1 Limulus polyphemus | reverse complement strand
CATGGAGTAGTTGTATCAAGTAAGGCTAAAGATGATTATGGTGGATATAAATTCTATAACTAGAGTTACACCTAGGTGTTCGTGGAGTTGTTGGACCAAGTAAGGCTACAGATGAGTATGGTGGTTATAAATTTTGTAACTAGAGTTACACCTAAGTGTTCATGGAGTAGTTGTACCATGTAATGCTGAAGATGAATATGGTGGTTATAAATTCTGTAACTAGAGTTACACCTAGGTTTCATGGAGTAGTTGTACCAAGTAAAGCTGAAGATGAATATGGTGGTTATAAATTTTTTAAATAGAGTTACACCTAGGTTTCATGGAGTAGTTGTACCAAATAACGCTAAAGATGAGTATGGTGGTTTTAAATTCGATAACTAGAGTTACACCTATGTGTTCGTGGAGTTGTTTTACCAAATCACGCTAAAGAAGAGTATGGGGGTTACATATTCGGTAACTAGAGTTACCACTTACAGAATTTATAACCACCATATTCATCTTCAGCTTTACTTGGTACAACTACTCCATGAAACCTAGGTGTAACTCTAGTTAAAGAATTTATAACCACCATATTCATCTTTAGCCTTACTTCGTACAACTATTCCATGAACACTTAAGTGTAACTCTAGTTACCGAAATTATAACCACCATACTCATCTTTAGCCTTACTTGGTACAACTACTCCATGAAACCTAGTTGTAACTCTAGTTACAAAATTAATAACCACCATACTCATCTTTAGCCTTACTTCGTACAACTATTCCATGAACACTTAAGTGTAACTCTAGTTACCGAATTTTTACCACCATACTCATCTTTAGCCTTACTTGGTACAACTACTCCATGAAACCTAGTTGTAACTCTAGTTATAGAATTTTTAACCACCATACTCATCTTTAGCCTTACTTGGTACAACTACTCCATGAAACCCTTGGTGTAACTATAGTTACCGAATTTATAATCACCATACTCATCTTAAGCCTTACTTGGTACAACTACTCCATGAACACCTAGGTAGAGTTACACCTAGGTTTCATGGAGTAGTTGTACCAAGTAAGGCTAAAGATGAGTGTGGTGGTTTTAAATTCGGTAACTAGAGTTACACCTACGTGTTCGTGGAGTTGTTGTACCAAATAACGCTGAAGATGAGTATGGGGTTACACATTCGGTAACTAGAGTTA
>NW_013801285.1:0-548 GCF_000517525.1 Limulus polyphemus | reverse complement strand
TTTAATGTATTTAGTATTTAATTGCTTATAAAGTGCTTCTTCTTTGGTCTGAATTCTGGGCTTTCCACTTTTTTTGCAAGTCCTAGATCTGTTACTTTTAAAGTATATAGTACATTTGTAAAATGTGGAGTGAGATTACAAACCATATGTCTGTTTCTTTTCTGTATGACGTAACTCTTTCAGTACGGGGTCAGTCAATGTGATGACCTCATAACCATTTTGTGCTTGTTATAGTTATTGTGCTATAACTTTTAAATTAGTAACCGAATGTTAACGCAATTTGGCAGATTATCAGTAAACATTACAGTGCTTTCATATGCAAAATATCTAATTTTTTATTAAGTTGTAAGGTTTGTAAAGCAATGTTTCTCTCATGCCTTTTTTTCTTTTCACATCTTGCCTATCTATCATGCAAAGTAATTTTAATTTTAAGATTAAAAATACTTTTATGCATCAGAAAATTTTGAAATTTCATATGCGAAATCTTTAAAATGTCTGGATAGTTATCAAATGTTTCTTAAGAAAAAACATTATATTTTATCTGTTAT
>NW_013801284.1:0-548 GCF_000517525.1 Limulus polyphemus | reverse complement strand
CTTCCTCTCTATCAGTTTCTATATCTTTCTCTCTCTCTCTCTCTATATATATATTTCTCTATATATATATTTCTATCTATCTATCTGTCTCTCTCTCTCTCTACATACATACAAAAACACAACTTAACAGCTACACTGTTTTTACCAGTGTAAAAACAAAGATTATTCACGGAAGCTAGTGGTTTTATTGTAGGTGAGCACCATCTTTTGATTGGACTGATAACGAAGCTGACCCCCCCCCCCCAGAGCGCTATACGTGTTCGCTTATATTAAAATACTAGCATAAAATACCCATGCTATGCTGTGGGATTCTAAGGTCCCCTCATGATTCACAGAGGCCTCAATGTACCAGTCAAGCGTCTCCAGTATCTTAGTTACTTTTATAACTACCCCAATGCGCCAACTCTTTAATTGATTTGTCTGTTGCCATTTCCCGAACGTAATTCAATTCAACTTTTTTTTAATTCTCAGATTTGTAGCTTTCTTCCCATATTTTTATTGGAAAAGAATATTTGGCAGCAAACCTCCTCATATTGTTCATTCAGTAA
>NW_013801283.1:0-563 GCF_000517525.1 Limulus polyphemus | reverse complement strand
GACACAAGATTTAACAATACTGTGTACTGTCAATAAGAAGACACAAGATTTAACGATACTGTGTACTGTCAAAAAGAAAACACAAGATTTAACGATACTGTGTACTTTCAATAAGAAGACACAAGATTTAACAATACTGTGTACTGTCAATAAAAAGACACAAGATTTATAAATACTGTGTACTATCAATAAGAACACACAAGATTTAACGATAATGTGTACTCTCAGTAAGAAAACAGAAGATTTAACAATAATGTGTCCTGTCAATAAGAAGTCACAAAATTTAACTATACTGTGTACTGTCAATACGAAGACACAAGATTTAACAATACTGTGTACTCTCAATAAGAAGACTCAAGATTTAACAATACTGTGTACTGTCAAGAAAAATACACAAGATTTAAGAATACTGTGTACTGTCAATAAGAAGACACAAGATTTAACAATACTGTGTACTGTCAATAAGAAGACACAAGATTTATAAATACTGTGTACTATCAATTAGAACAAACAAGATTTAACTATACTGTGTACTGTCAATAAGAAGACACAAGATTTAACAA
>NW_013801282.1:0-548 GCF_000517525.1 Limulus polyphemus | reverse complement strand
CGTGGGAAAAATTTGACAAACAGTGTCTTATCTTGACATTAACATACGTACACAAGGCTATCATCTGACACTAGAGTATATTACAAAGAAACAGATTTACACACACACACACACCTACTTTTGAAATATTTCCACCCATACAGTAACAAATATTCAATACAATAATCACGATTTTTACGACTACTCAAATGAAAACCAGTTACAGATCTGTACTCGACCATAGTAGCATTCATACTGTAGATACAGATCTGTACTCGACCATGGTAACATTCATACTGTGGTTACAGATCTATACTCGACCACGGTAGCATTCATACTGTAGATACAGATCTGTACTCGACCATGGTAGCATTCATACTGTAGTTACAGATCTGTACTCGACCACGGTAGCATTCATACAAAGACATGGATACGAGATTGTTCTAGCTTCAGATAACTTCATAGTCTATGACCTTTAAATCCCTATGTACTATATGGCTATTACTACACCAGAGGTTGATCTTCCAATTAAAGCAGGGAGGATGGCTATTGTATGAATAGACCATTCA
>NW_013801281.1:0-548 GCF_000517525.1 Limulus polyphemus | reverse complement strand
AGTCTTCAGCTCAGTCCGTCGGCATTTCCATGAGATTTCCTTCTCTATATTCAATATCATAGTTATACTGGTCTATCTTTCTGATCCAACGTGTCAGTTGTCCCTCTGGGTCCTTTAATGATCTTAACCAACGTGCTGCAGCATGGTCTGTCCTGATGGTAAACCTGGCTCCATAGAGGTAAGGATGGAAATATGTCAGACCCTTTACTATAGCAAGGAGTTCCCTCCATGTCACACAGTAGTTCCTCTCTGGTCTACTCAAAACCGTACTGAAGTAGGCCACCACACGTTCGTTTTCGCCCACCTTCTGAGAAAACACTCCTCCAATTCCGACATTTCTAGCATCACAATCCAGTATGTATGGCAGTGAGGGATTTAGAAGCTTTAAAAGTGGAGCTAAGGCCAATTTTTCTTTCAATGTCTTGAAAGCATGCTAGCAAAAAAGTGTCCATCCAAACCTCTGGCCTTTTTTGGTCAAATCACGTAGTGGAGCAGCTATAGTTGCAAAGTCCTTCACATACTTCCAGTAATAGGTACAGAGTCCCAAG
>NW_013801280.1:0-548 GCF_000517525.1 Limulus polyphemus | reverse complement strand
AATATAGTACATCTACTGCTAACTCATTAACAACCTATTCTAATATAGTACATCTACTGCTAACTCATTAACAGCCTACTCTATTATAGTGTATCTACTGCTAACTCATTAACAGCCTACTCTACTATAGTAGACCTCTTGCTAACACATTAACATCCTACTCTACTATAGTACATTTACTGCTAACTCATTAACAGCCTACTCTACTATGGTACATCTACTGCTAACTCATTAACAGCCTACTATACTATAGTACATCTACTGCTATAGTAAATCTAATGCTAACTCATTAACATTCTACTCTACTATAGTATACCTACTGCTAACTCATTAACAGCATACTCTGTTATAGTATACCTACAGCTAACTCATTAACAGTCTACTATACTATTGTAAATTTACTGCTAACTCCTTAACACCCTACTCTACTATAGTACATCTACTGCTAACTCATTAACATCCCACTTCACTATAGTACATCTACTTCTAACTCATTAAAAACCTACTCTTCTACAGTACACCTACTACTAACTCATTAACAGCCTACT
>NW_013801279.1:0-546 GCF_000517525.1 Limulus polyphemus | reverse complement strand
AGGGAGTAAGACACCCCAGTCATCTTGGTGGTTATTACAAAACTTTGCCAATTCCTGTCCAATTGTACTTTTCTACCATTCCATCAGACTGTGGGTGGAGTGGCATTGTCCTGGTCTTTCGTATGCCAAACAACAGGCAACATTCGTGGAACACAACTGATTCAAAGTTACGGCCTTGATCCGAATGCAGTTCGTGTGGCATACCAAATCTGAAGAAGAAATCACTAATAGCTGAAGCTACAGTTGTATCTTCCTGATTTGGTATAGTATATGCCTCAGGCCATTTGGTGAAATAATCCATCACCACACAAATGTACCTGTTTCCAACACAAGTTTGGGGCAGAGGCCCAGCAATGTCAACGGCTACTCTTTCCATTGGTGCGCCAACTTGATATAGCTTCATTGGAGCACGTCCCTTATGCTTGGGTCCCCTTTTAGCACATGTACTGCAGGTCCTGCACCATTCTTTCACATCTTGCCTCATACCTATCCAATAAAATCTCTGTCATAGGTGACTCAATGCCTTCTTAACTCCAAGATGTCCTC
>NW_013801278.1:0-548 GCF_000517525.1 Limulus polyphemus | reverse complement strand
ACAGCAGTAAAGGCTGTTACCAAGAAAGGCTGTTGGAACTGAGGGGAGCAAGGACATCTGAGGAGCCAGTGTAAGAAAAATACCACCAATAAGTCAGCTTCGGGAAACCAGTAGTGGTTGGTGCTAAGGGACACCCACCAGCCTCCATTGTGAAAGTCCCAACAGCTAAGTGTAAAATGGCAAGTACACATAGTATCTACGTGATAGGGAAGCTGGATGGCCAAAGGTGCAACTTTGTCATAGATTCTGCATCTCAGCAGACCCTTGTGAGCATCAATGTGCTGGATAACAAAGGAGTACCAGAAGCTGAACAGAAGCTCTGTGGTGTGACAGGACATTCTGCAAGGTTGTGGGGACCAGTGTGGGTAACTATTGAGCTGATGGACATGAAAAATAGACAGAAAGTATACTTGGTTGACATTGAAGACGAATGCATATTAGGATTGGACTATCTACTACCGAGGAAGTGCTTAGTTAATTTCGATAAAATGAGGATTGGAAACAACAAAGTCCAGACTCCAGTAAGTGTTGCTACGTCCGTTAATCTG
>NW_013801277.1:0-1337 GCF_000517525.1 Limulus polyphemus | reverse complement strand
GATTTAACAATACTGTGTCCTGTCAATAAAAAGATACAGGATTTATAAATACAGTGTACTGTCAATAACAAGCCAAAAGAATTAACAATACTGTGTACTGTCAATAAGAAGACACAAGATTTAACAATACTGTGTCCTTTCAATAAGAAGATACAGGGTTTATCAATACTGTGTGCTGTCAATAAGAAGACACAAGATTTAACAATACAGTGTACTGTCAATAAGAAGATACAGGATTTATCAATATTGTGTCCTGTCAATAGGAAGATACAGGATTGATCAATATTGTGTACTGTCAATAAGAAGACATAATTTAACAATACTGTGTCCTGTCAATAAGAAGATAAATGATTTATTAATACTGTGTACTGTCAATTTGAAGACAAAAGATTTAACGATACTGTGTACTATCATAACCAGTCTTTTTAAATCTTGTGTCTTTTTATTGACAGTACACAGTATCGTTAAATCTTTTGGCTTGTTATTGATAGTACACAGTATCATTAAATCTTATTATTGTGTTCTGTCAATAAGAAGATACAGGATTTATCAATACTGTGTACTGTCAATAAGAAGATACAAAATTTAACAAAATTATATCCTGTCAATAAGAAGATAAAGGATTTATCAATACTGTGGGACACAGTATGGATAAATACTGTATCTTCTTTTGACAGGACACAGAATTGATAAATCTTGTGTCTTCTTATTGACAGTACATAGTATTGATAAATCCTGTATATTCTTATTGACTGGACACATTATTGTTAAATCTTGTGTCGTCTTATTGACAGTACACAGTGTTGTTAAATTATGTGTCTTCTTATTTACAGTACAGAGTATTGATAAATCCTGTATCTTCTTATTGACAGGACACAGTATTGATAAATCCTGTATCTTCTCATTGACAGGACACAGTATTGTTAAATCTTGTGTCTACTTATTGACAATGCACAGTATTGACAAATCCTGTATCTTCGTTTTGAAAGGACACAGTATTGATAAATCCTGTATCTTCTTATTGACAGGACACAGTATTGTTAAATCTTGTGTATTCTTATTGACATTACACAGTATTGATAAATCCTTTATATTCTTATTGACAGGACACATTATTGTTAAATCCTGTATCTTCTTATTGACAGGACAAAGTATTGATAAATCCTGTATCTTCTCATTGACAGGACCTGTATCTTCTTATTGACAGCACAGTATTGAAAAATGTTAAATCTTGTGTCTACTTATTGACAGTAATACTGTGACACAGTATTGATAAATCCTGTATCTTCTCATTGACAGGACTTATTGACAGGGATTTAAAAATACTGTGTCCTGTC
>NW_013801276.1:0-549 GCF_000517525.1 Limulus polyphemus | reverse complement strand
TCTCTCTTCTTGTTTATTTTGCTGTTCGAGCTGCCACTGTTGCAGGTTTTCTTGCCACTGCTGTTGTCTCTCTTCTTGTTTTTTTTCTTTCTCTTCTAACAACTGCTGTAACTTCTCTTCTTGTTTATTTTCTTTCTCCTCCGACAACTGTTGTAATCTCTCCTCCCCTCTTCTTGTTTCTTTTCATGTTTATTTTCTCGTTCTTCTTGTTTCTTTTGCTGCTCTTGTATTGCTGCCATCAAGTCTGCTATGCTGTAGTTTGATTTACCGCTTTTCGTTTTCATTTTTTTTGTCTCACTCTCTGACACGAATTTGTTACGTCTCCGTTCGTTAGTTAATTTTCCGTAATTTCGTTCCGACGAAACTTTAGCGACACAAGTCTGTTCTTAATAAAATTGGTTTATTATTTCCGAATACAGCTTTACGATACACTTAATTTCAACAGTCGCTCTATAACAAACGTCTCACGAGGGCAACAATATTCTGTCCGCATACAATCAATTACTCATTACCGCCGACTGCAGTTCAATTACTCATCACACACACACT
>NW_013801275.1:0-548 GCF_000517525.1 Limulus polyphemus | reverse complement strand
GCATGTTTTTAAATATAAACTTAATCTAAACAGTGTCGATATTAAAATAAATATATAATAACAAATTTGTTACAAGTAAGATAAGCAGGTGTAGGGAGAAACATCCTAGACCTAAATCCCAAGGCAATACAAGAGCCATCTGACTGAACTGACCACTGGAAAAGGTCTGGTTCTGAGAATAGGGCTGGCCTTTACTACACTTTCAGATAACACTCCAACCCTATTTCTGATCAAAGAATACATCCAAAGAGGCTCAAATCACTACATTACACTAACCAGAAGGTGGAACGTTCCACATCAATTTGGTTGGGTCTGGGAATGCAAAGGTTCTTTCATTACACCACCAGAAAAAAAGGTGGAAGAGGAATTTCGCCATTTCACGAGAGTGTTGCCTTGGGTTAGACTCAACAAGAGTCTTCAGAGCATCAATATCAATTCCAACATGTCAGCCCCTGCCATCACAGTTTTTAAGGCTAAAGTTACCTGAACAAAATTTACTGAACCATCGATGACACTTACAAACATTCAAAACATTTCCATAAATGTCT
>NW_013801274.1:0-548 GCF_000517525.1 Limulus polyphemus | reverse complement strand
ATGGACATGACCTCCACTAAGTGCGTATAAAATTGTACCCATAGAAAAGCAGCTTTTTCAAATAAAACATATACGTCTAAAACATGTGTTTAATAAAATTTAATATGTATATTGATTCTTTTACTCCTTCCCTTCATACATAATATAGAGTTTGGCGCCGTAAAGACACGATTGTATAGTGTACAAAGCACTGAGTATCTACATGTTACAGTCATCTAATGTTCATCTATTATTGGCTAGAAATTCCTGTTTCACCCTATATTCAAGCATTTTGAAAGAACACCAGATATTTGTAAAAAGCTAACTTCAATGGGTAATGATAACATCATTTATACTAGAATTACGATGTTTTTAGTTCATGTAAAATATAGAGGAAACAAATCGACTTTTCAATACCCCTACGCCTTTCGCAGTACCTTATTTAGTATTGTACATAAGGTTTGGGTGTCTATATATCAAGCTGTTTTGTTGTAGGATGGCAAGAGAAAATTAAGAAGTAATAATTACAAACCTGACGACGACCACCCAGTGGCACAGCGGTATGTCTG
>NW_013801273.1:0-548 GCF_000517525.1 Limulus polyphemus | reverse complement strand
GCGTATCTCAACACCAACCAATACTGGTTCCCCGAGGATGACTTATTGGTGATATTCTTCTTACACTGGCTCCTCATATGTCCTTGCTTTCCACAGTTCTAACAGCCTTTCTGGGTAGCATCCTTCCTTGCCGTGGCATCTTTCCTATGTTGAAGTTTCCAGCACTGAGCTTTCTTGTGCCCAGGTTTGTTACAGTGCCAGCAAAGTCCCTGAAACACCTCTGAAAGCTGATCTTTTCTGGCCTTGAATCCTGATGTCTGTACTATCCTTGGTACCTTTGTGCTGGACTTAACATAGGATTCGAATTCAAGAGGTCTGGCCATTGCATCCTGCATAGTAGAGGGGTGTGCTTGCTTCACTTATACCTTCAGTTGTGGACTGTCCAAGACGTCTACAAACTGATCCCTCAGCAACAGCTTGAGGACATTGGGTGGTGCAGTTGGGTAGGCCTTGTGTGCCATACTTTCCAATTCCTGTTACCAGCTCTTAGGCTCTCCTGTTTAGTACGGACTCTAGTCTTAAACCTAACCCTGTAGACTTCAGACTGA
>NW_013801272.1:0-546 GCF_000517525.1 Limulus polyphemus | reverse complement strand
TTCCGACTTTAGTGATGGGGTGAACCGGGAAACCTTATAAGTGTAGTGAGTAGTGGTATAATAAGCCTATAGTAAAGGATCACCTAGCCTAGTACCAAGTGCACAAAATTTATCATGAAAGTAAAAATATCGATTCAACTTTAAAGTTAAATGGTTTCTAAATTACGCTATTTTCTATTACATCACAAACCTTTTTAATAAAAAATCAAGCTCTTTAATCAACGGAGACTTTAAGTTAAGAAATTAACAAATATTTTTCCAGTGTTGTTATCTATACATTTCATTCTATACTTTCAGTAAATAAACTAACAACAATATTAGGTTATACTTTTGTTGCTAAGCAACATGACATAAAAGCCACTGTTGGAACGTAGTGTTACCAAAACGCACTGGTTTTTCTATATATATTAGAAGTTGTTAGATTTAACTGATTTTTACCAATAATTATTCTATGAATACGCCACGAATTCATTTCATGAACGATCTTAATTTTCATTTGGTCACAAAGGAATTTACCAACGTTTGATTGTCTCGACTGTACTTTTC
>NW_013801271.1:0-548 GCF_000517525.1 Limulus polyphemus | reverse complement strand
GCTCCATCAACCTCCAAAGTGATATCTCCCATTCCTGTTGCTGCCAGAGAGGATACATTGAAAGTAGAAATACTCTGGTGCCTGAAAGTGGTTGAGGACCACTTATCATTTCATTCCTGTCAGCACATTCTTTCAAAGAATGTTCCCAGATTCAGCAATTGCAAAAGGGTTCCAATTGTCAGAGAAAAAATGCAGATACATGACTGTGTTTGGTTTGGGGCCATATGTGCAAGATCTTCTGTATGACAACATAAAGCAATCCTCCCATTATACCATCCTATTTGATGAAAGTCTCAATCAGAAACTGCAGAAAAAGCAAATGGACTTCCTCATAAGAATGTGGCAGCATAATGAAGTTCACACTCGCTACTTGACATCAGTCTTCATAGGACATAGTACAGCTGTTCACCTCAAGGAAGAACTGAATAAAGTTCTTCACAGAGTAGGGTTGTAAAAATTATTGCAAATTAGTATGGATGATCCGAATGTAAATTGGAAAATGTATGATGATTTGTCAAGAGAATACAAATTGGAAGTGAACAGTTCCG
>NW_013801270.1:0-547 GCF_000517525.1 Limulus polyphemus | reverse complement strand
TTATAGATATTAAAGCAAAACAAGAGAAAGACCAAGATTTGAAGCCAAAAATTGATTTTCTACAAGCTAGTGTCTTGCACCCTGCTTGGGAGAAGGTGTCTAGCTTAAGCCCTGTGACAAAGAACTATTGGGTATAATAGGACCAGTTGAAGCTTGAAGATGGTATTATTGTCCGGAGATGGGAAACTGCAGATGGGAAAGTGACGACCTGGCAAACAGTTATACCGAGAAAGTTACGGGAAGTTGTGCTGCGTCAATCCCATGGTAATTTAACAGGAGGACATCTTTGAGTTAAGAAGACATTGAGTCACCTACGACAGAGATTTTACTGGATAGGTATGAGGCAAGATGTGGAGGAATGGTGCAGGACCTGCAGTACATGTTGTGCTAAAAGAGGATCCAATCAAAAGGGACGTGCTCCAATGAAGTTATATCAAGTTGGCGCACCAATGGAAAGAGTAGCCGTTGACTTTGCTAGTCCTTTGCTCCAAACTCGTGCTGGAAACAAATACATTTGTGTGGTGTTGGATTATTTAACCAAGTGGCC
>NW_013801269.1:0-548 GCF_000517525.1 Limulus polyphemus | reverse complement strand
ATAACGCCCCACGGCTAAAGGAGGCGAGCATATTGTTGGGACGGGATTCGAACCCGCTACCGTCAAATTGCGAGTCAAGCGCCCTAACTACCTGGCCATGCCGGGCCGACCAGAGAAAGTAATCAGTTTGTAGCATCCACTACCTATAAGGTTTCTCTTAACAGAATAGCGGTATTGACTGTCACTTTTCATAAAGTGTCCCCAGCTGAAGGTTCAGGGGCCTCGAATCTTCGACCTTTAGATACGCAACACGGCATCTAGTCACTTGGCCACACCCGACCTGCTTTATGTATTAAGTGATTACCCTAGTCAATAGCTTATTCTTAAGAGAAAGAAATATGGCGTTAAACTTTGGCGGGCAAGAGGTGTACAGGTGTACAGGTAAGGCTTAAAATAGCACTTTTAAATAGAAGTGCCACCTGTTTTGAACGGCAGTGCCGCTTATTTTTCTCGAGAGGCTTGGCAACACTGGTGGCATACTTTGGTGATCTTACCCTGGGTGCTGAGCACACTAGATACGGTGTTACTGTTTGTTTGTTTTGAATTTC
>NW_013801268.1:0-548 GCF_000517525.1 Limulus polyphemus | reverse complement strand
GATATTATTGACTATAAACATTGTTTGGTATCAAACCACCTACAACATCTGTATAAAGATATTTAGCGACTATAAACATTGTTTGGTTTCAAACTACCTACAACATCTGTATAAAGATATTTAGTGACAATAAACATCGTTTTGTATCAAACCACCTACAACATCTGTATCAAGATATTATTGACTATAATCATTGTTTGGTATCAAACCAAATACAACATCTGTATAAAGATATATAGTGACGATAAACATTGTTTGGTATCAAACCACCTACACCATTTGTATAAAGATATTTAGTGACCATAAACACTGTTTGGTATCAAACCACCTATACCATCTGTATAAAGATATTTAGTGGTATCAAACCTTCTACAACATCTGCATCAAGATATTTAGTGATTATAAACTTTGTTTGGATCAAGTACCAACAACATCTGTATAAAGATATTTATTGACTATAAACATTGTTTGGTATCAAACCATCTACAACATCTATATAAAGATATTTAGTGACTTTCAACATTGTTTGGTATTTAACCACCTACAAC
>NW_013801267.1:0-547 GCF_000517525.1 Limulus polyphemus | reverse complement strand
CCATATCGGGTTATCTGCTTTGTCCACCAAAGAGAATCGAACCCCTGATTTTAGCATTGTAAATCCGAAGACTTACCACTGTCCCACCATGGGACGAATATGAAATAAGAACCTCCAATCTATTCTCTTTGTTGATATATCACTTATGTAATGAATCAAACACAGTGGCCCCCTGCCCACCTCTTTACATTTTTGGAAATGCTCCCTTATATACACTTAATTCAATATATGACATGTGAATAACCAATCAAAAAATCAATGTCCCTCTAATGGCTTTCTCAGCCATTTCATGTGTTAGGATGGCATCTCGTTCTTTGAACAACGATTTCAAGGAGGTAGGGTGTGTCTTTAGTCTGTTTGAAATTTCAATTTTTTTAGACCCAAACACAGCTTAGTTACTAAGCTTGATAAATTATAGTGGAATTCTATGGTATTGATATAGTAATTTATGATTTTTTGGTCATTCAACTGTATATATATAAAACCTGAAAAAATTTTGTTTCATATCCTCCACGTGCAAAAATTTAAAAGGCTTAGCAACAACCGA
>NW_013801266.1:0-1025 GCF_000517525.1 Limulus polyphemus | reverse complement strand
AGTATATAGTGTATAGTAGGTTAGTTCTTTAGTATACAGTATATTAATGATTAGTTCTTTGGATACAGTATATAATGTATTGTAGGATTAGTTATTTTGTATACAGTATATAATGTATAATAAGATTAGTTTTGGTATACATTATATAATGATTAGTTCTTTAGTATACAGTATATAATGATTAGTTCTTTGGTATAAAGTATATGATGAGTATTTGTTTGTATACAGTATATAATGATTAGTTCTTTGGTATACAGTATATGATGAGTATTTCTTTGGTATACAGTATATAATGATTAGTTCTTTGGTATACAGTATATGATGAGTATTTCTTTGGTATACAGTATATAATGTATAGTAGGATTAGTTCTTTGGTATATAGTATATAATGATTAGTTCTTTGGTATTCACTATATAATGTATAGTAGAATTAATTCTTTGGTATACTTTATATAATGATTAGTTTTGTGGTATACAGTATATAATGTATAGTAAGATTAGTTCTTTGGTATACTTTATATAATGATTAGTTCTTTGGTATTCAGTATATAATGTATAGTAGAATTAGCTCTTTGGTATACTTTATATAATGATTAATTCTTTTGTATACAGTATATAATGTATAGTAGAATTAGTTCTTTGGTATACTTTATATAATGATTAGTTCTTTTGTATACAGTATATAATGTATAGTGGGATTAATTATTTGGAATACAGTATATAATGATTAGTTCTTTGGTATACAGTATATAATGTATTGTAGGATTAGTTATTTAGTATGCAGTATATAATGTATAGTAGGATTAGTTTTGGTATACATTATATAATGATTAGTTCTTTAGTATACAGTATATAATGATTAGTTCTTTGGTATAAAGTATATGATGAGTATTTGTTTGGTATACAGTTTATAATGATTAGTTCTTTGGTATACAGTATATGATGAGTATTTCTTTGGTATACAGTATATAATGATTAGTTCTTTGGTATACAGTATATGATGAGTATTTCTTTGGTATACGGTA
>NW_013801265.1:0-549 GCF_000517525.1 Limulus polyphemus | reverse complement strand
CGGGAAGTTGTGCTGCATCAATCCTATGATAGTTTAACGGGAGGACATCTCGGAGTTAAGAAGACATTGAGTCACCTACGACACAGATTTTACTGGATATGTATGAGGCAAGATGTGGTAGAATGGTGCAGAACATGCAGTACATGTTGTGCTCAAAGGGAACCCAAGCATAAAGGACGTGATCCAATGAAGTTATATCAAGTTGGCGCACCAATGGAAAGAGTAGCCATTGACATTGTTGGTCCTTTGCCCCAAACTCGTGCTGGAAACAGGTACATTTGTGTGGTGATGGATTATTTCATTAAGTGCCCTGAGGTATATGCAATTCCAAATCAGGAAGCTACAACAGTAGCTTCGGCTATTAGTGATTTCTTCTTCAGATTTGGTATGTCATACGAACTGCATTCAGATCAAGGCCGTAACTTCGAATCAGCTGTGCTCCATGAATGCTGCAAGTTGTTTGGCATACGAAAGACCAGAACAACGCCACTTCACCCACAGTCTGATGGGATGGTAGAAAACTAAACTGGACACTGGGACAGGATTGGC
>NW_013801264.1:0-547 GCF_000517525.1 Limulus polyphemus | reverse complement strand
TTCCACTTCGTCCCAACTGAAATGTCCTGACCGTGATAACGCCAAAGCCTGTTGGCATGCACCACTTTTGGCTTACCTCGCCGACCACATTTTATCCGGAAAGTCACGTCTGAGAGTCGATCCACTATGTCATATGGGCCTTCCCATGGAGAAGACAACTTAGGGGACTTCCCTTTGGTCTTCCTGGGACTATACAACCATACCTTGTCTCCTGGTACAAAGCTGACTTCAGTAGATCTCTTATCATAAGTTAACTTCATCAAATCAGCAGACGTTTTCAAGTTTGAACGCACTTGATGGTGGATATCATCCATCCTTTCCGATAACACTTTCACAAACTCTGACATATTCTCAGGCAACTCTTCATAAGGTGAGTCTCCCGTATGCTTGGGTCCCTTTTAGCACTACATGTGCACCATTCTTCCATATCTTGCCTCATACCTATCCAGTAATATTTTTGCCGTAGGTGACTCAATGTCTTCTTGATTCCGAGATGTCCTCCTGTTAAATTATCATGGGATTGATGCAACACAACTTCCCGTAACTT
>NW_013801263.1:0-548 GCF_000517525.1 Limulus polyphemus | reverse complement strand
TTTACGCAGAATTTGGGAATCCTGCTTTCGACAGTCAACAGAATCATCGTGCAGTTCAGGAAACAACTGAGCAGCGTCCGGGTCGTCCTAGTCCATCGGAGAGGACAAAAAGGGTTGTCAAGAGGAGCATCGAAATGGATCCCAGATTAACGGCTGCAGAAGTGGCCAAAGCTGGTGGGATGAGCCCGAAATCTGTTCAACGGATTCTCCACAGATTGGGTTATCGTTGCAGAGCAGCTAGATGGAAGCCCTTATTAAGACCTGTCAACACAGTCAGACGAAAGAAGTGGGCAAGTGATATGATGACCAAGCCTCTGGATTTTTGGAAGAGCGTATTGTTCTCAGACGAATCAAGATTCGCTCAATTTTCGGACAGTGGAAGGATATGGGTCTGGAGAATGCATGGTGATTTCAGCGTGATGATTTGGGGAGCTGTTTGGGTTGGTGGGAGATCGAGCTTAGTGGAGTGCGTTGGCAACATAAATTTTGTGAAATACGTCGAAATATTGGAGTAAGGACTCTTGTCACTTTATTCCTCGGGTTTCGTG
>NW_013801262.1:0-548 GCF_000517525.1 Limulus polyphemus | reverse complement strand
CAGCAGCGTCATTTGTTCTGTGGTCCACTTCATCCCAACTGAAATGTCCTAGACCGTGATAACGCCAAAGCCTGTTGGCATGTACCACTTTTGGTTTACCTCACCGACCACATTTTACCCGGAAAGTCACGTCTGAGAGACGAGTCACTATGTCATATGGGCCTTACCATGGAGAAGACAACTTAAAAGACTTCCCTTTGGTCTTCCTGGGATTATACAACCACACCTTGTCTCCTGGTTCAAAGCTGACTTCAGTAGATCTCTTATCATAAGTTAACTTCATCGAATCAGCAGACGTTTTCAAGTTTGAACGTACTTTCCGATAACACTTTCACAAACTCTGACACATTCCCAGGCAACTCTTCATAAGGTGGGCGTCCTGTTAACAGATCCACTGGCAACCGAAGTTCACGACCGAACATCAACTTTACTGGAGTATATCCAGTGGTTTCATGCTCTGCTGTCCTATAGGCCATCAACAGTGGAGGAAGTAAGACATCCCAGTCATCTTGGCGGCTATTACAAAACTTTGCCAATTCTTCGTCCCA
>NW_013801261.1:0-543 GCF_000517525.1 Limulus polyphemus | reverse complement strand
AGATGATACAGCAGGAAAGGCTGCTACCCAGAAAGGCTGTTGGAACTGTGGGGAACAAGGACATCTGAGGAGCCAGTGTAAGAAGAATATTACCAAGTCAGCCTCAAGGAGACCAGTAGTGGTTGGTGTTGATGGACGCTCACTAAACCCCATCATGAAAGTCCCAACAGCTAGGTGTAAAATGACAGGCACACACAGTGTCTATGTGACTGGAAAGCTGGATGGCCAAAGGTGCAACTTTGTTATAGATTCTGCATCTCAGCAAACCCTTGTGAGCATCAAGGTATTAGACCACGAAGGAGTACCAGAAGCCATACAGAAGCTTTGTGGTGTGACAGGACATTCTACAAGGTTGTGGGGACCAGTGTGGGTAACTATTGAGCTCATGGGCATAAAGGACAGAAAGAAAGTATACTTGGCTGACATTGAAGACGAATGCATATTAGGATTGGACTATCTACTACCAAGGAAGTTTGTAATTGATTTTGATAAAATTACGTTTGGGAACAACAAAGGCCAAGTTCTGGTAACTGTTAAAAGAGA
>NW_013801260.1:0-547 GCF_000517525.1 Limulus polyphemus | reverse complement strand
ATGTCGATGTCCTATTTAACACCTTCTACATTTGCATACGTTTTCCCATTAAGATGGTGTGAAGCGAATGAAAAATATAGTAATCTGGGTGGGAGAGAACTTCCCAACCCAACTCCATAATATTGTGTTGCGTCAAACCTGCCGCATGTGGACGTGCATTGTCGTGGAGAAGAAGAACACCTTTCCGATTTACGAGTGAAGGGCGTTTCTGATGAAAGGGTTCTTTTTAAACATTCTAGTTGCCGACTATAGATCTCTGCATTAACAGTTCGCTGTGGACTGAGGAGTTCGAAATTAATTACTCCTCTGATATCCCATCAAATGCAAAGCATCACTTTCTGCCGATGGAGTCCAGGTTTTGGGGTCGGAAGTGGTTTTTGTCTATGACTGAGCCATTGTTTATGGCGTTTAATGTTCACATAGAGAATAAAATTTTCATCACCGATGACAATTCTGTCCAAAAATGGTTCACGCGCATTAGGCGCCAGAAAAGACGAAGCAGCGTTCACAAGCTGAAAACGGTGATCATCGCGAGTGTTCATGTTGC
>NW_013801259.1:0-548 GCF_000517525.1 Limulus polyphemus | reverse complement strand
GGTTCGCTATACCAGCAAGTCGACGGAGTTGCCAAGGGCTCTCCTCTTGGAGTAACATTCGCCAATTTTTACATGTGTCACATAGAAAACAAAGTGCTGCAGGACCACCACCTCACACTGTACTGCAGATACGTCAACGAATGCTTCATCGTTACCAAAGACACTGATGAATTAATGAAGCTCCGACAAAACCTACAGGACAACTCTGTGCTTAAATTCACCCACGAAATAGCCACTGACAAAACCATCAATTTTCTGGATGTACATATCGACGCCAACAACAGCACATACGCCACATCTGTCTATCAAAAACCCACTAGCCAGGGAATCTACCTTAATGCTCAAAGTCAATGCCCTCAAAGATACAAAACTGGAACCATCCACGCCCTCATCCACCGTACCCACAAAATATCCTCAGATTGGAATCTATTTCACAACACTCCGACAAACATTCATCAATAATGGATATAGTAATACCACATTCGACAAGACACTTCAACGATACCTGGACAGCCGCCAAAAAAATACCACTACCGACAACGCCACTG
>NW_013801258.1:0-778 GCF_000517525.1 Limulus polyphemus | reverse complement strand
TGATGAAGTAGATGAACCCCACGTGAAGCAGAAGCCAACGAGACGGAGACCAGTACGGAAGAAGATACGTCCCGTAAAATTAAGAGACTTTGTTGAATTGTAATTTTGTGTTTGTAATTCTGTACAGTTAATTGTTATTGGTTTATTGTATGTGGTTATTGTTCGGGACGAACAATATTAAGGAAGGCGCCACACCAGTCACGTGACCTCGATGACGCAACACTGCCCCCCTCTATTTTCTAGAACTATCTTGTTCTTTCATGAATGCTCTAGTATTTACTAGATAGTGTAGGTGGGTATATATAAGAGGGGACAACCTGACGCTGGAAGGTAATGTGTGTGTAGATAGTGAGTAATTGAACTGCAGTCACAGGGTATTGTTGAAGTTACGTTCGTTCGTTATAGTGTTCGTTTTAGCGCGAGTATTGAGATTAAGTGTATCGCAGAGTTATATTCGGAAAGAATAAACTAGTTTTATTAAGTAAAGACTTGTGTCGTTAAAGTTTCGTTGGAACGAAGTTACGGAAAAATCAGTTAACAAACGCAGACGTAACAATATGAACAACATTAGTGAATGTTTGATGTTTATTAAGGGATGTTTGTTTTCAACCAATAACATTTGATGAGTAGTTATTTAAATAGGTATTAAAATATGAATAACATTAGTGAATGTTTGATGTTTATTAAGGGATGTTTGTTTTCAACCAATAACATTTGATGAGTAGTTATTTAAAAAGGTATTAAAATATGAACAACATTAGTGAATGTTTGATGTTTA
>NW_013801257.1:0-548 GCF_000517525.1 Limulus polyphemus | reverse complement strand
TAACATTTAACATAATAATATACAGCTGATATTCCATGGTTAATGGATTGTCAACACTTAACATAATATTATACAGCTGATATTACATGGTTAATGTATTATCAACACTTAATATAATAATGTACAGCTGATATTACATGGTTAATGTAGTGTCAACACTTAACATAATAATATATAGCAGATATTCCCCAATTAATGTATTGTCAACATATAACATAATAATATAGAGGTGATATTCCACAGTTAATTTATTGTCTACACTTAACATAATAATATACAGCTGATATTCCACATTTAATGTATTGTCAACACTTAACATAATAATATACATCTGATATTACATGGTTAATGTATTATAAACACTTAATATAATAATATACAGCTGATATTACATGGTTAAAGTAGTGTCAACACTAAACATAATAATATACAGCAGATGTTCTCCAGTTAATGTATTGTCAACATATAACATAATAATATATTAATGATATTACACAGTTAATGAATTGTCAACACTTAATATAACAATATACCAATGATATTATACA
>NW_013801256.1:0-547 GCF_000517525.1 Limulus polyphemus | reverse complement strand
CATGAGTATTTTAAAGATATAGTAATCGTCTTCATGAGTATCCTAAAGTAATAGTAATCGTGTACTAAAGTCTCCTGAATTTATAGTAATCGTCTTCATGATTATTCTAAAGTTATAAAAATAACCTTCATGAGTATCCTGAAGTTGTAGTACTCGTATTCATGAGTATCCTGAAGCTGTAGTACTCGTATTCATGAGTATCCTGAAGCTGTAGTACTCGTATTCATGAGTATCCTGAAGCTGTAGTAATCGTCTTCATGATTATCAAGAAGCTGTAGTAATCGTCTTCATGAGTATCAAGAAGCTGTAGTAATCGTCTTCATGAGTATCAAGAAGCTGTAGTAATCGTCTTCATGAGTATCCCAAAGCTATATTAATCGTCTACATGAGTATCCTGAAGTTGTAGTACTCGTATTCATGAGTATCCTGAAGCTGTAGTAATCGTCTTCATTAGTATCCTAAAGTAATAGTAATCGTGTACATGGGTCTCCTGAATTTATAGTAATTGTCTTCATGATTATTCTAAAGTTATAAAAATAACCTTCAT
>NW_013801255.1:0-549 GCF_000517525.1 Limulus polyphemus | reverse complement strand
ACATATCAAGAACCACTTGATAGTATTGCCTGAACTAACTGCTGCCTTTGGTCCCATCTGAGTCTAAACATACACACTGATTGGTTGAATTGAGAGACAGAAGAAAAACAAAATGGTACAAAATTAGTAATGTGTTGTGCAACTACAGTGCTTCATTTTTGAAAAAAACATGAAGTGCTGAATCTGCCATAAAATCCTAGAAACAGTTCAATTGGAGACTTGAAGAATGTGGAAAAGTCCAGAACAGTTCTAGATTTGAGTTCTATTTAGCACAACCCTATGCACAAATAAAATGAGAGAAAATACTAGGTGCCACAAGGAAATATTTAGTCGTCATGGAGACTTGCTGCCCAGGATTTTTCTAGGCCTACCTTAGACATTATTTACTGAAACTGCAAACCCCTATTTTGGTTGCTTGCTGTTATCTAGAATTACATTTATTGGAGTCAAAATATGGATTTGTAGTTTCAGTAAATAATGCCTACAGTATTTCCAGTCTTATTTGCTTACTTTTCAATGATCTTTATTTGCAGGTTTTTAAATTTCCAA
>NW_013801254.1:0-561 GCF_000517525.1 Limulus polyphemus | reverse complement strand
TAACAGAACATTTGGTACTCTCCTGTATCGCTAATAACTCCAACATTACTTACAATACTTTAACTAATTTAGTATCCAAATTAAAATGAATTCATTGAAGCTGGCATATTTCAAGAATCTTTTTTTTTTTTTAGAACTCTTCATTTGACCCGACAACATTCATGAAAAATATTAAAAGTTCCTTATCGGGTGAGACAAGAACCTGTTTTGTGTCTATTTCCGTATCTAGAGTGACTTTCCTGTGTTTTATGACGAATTTTCCAACTGTATGTTTTATGACTGATTTTTTATCTACATGTGTTATGATGATTTTCCCAACTTTGTGTTTTATAATGACTTTTTCAACTTTGTGTCTTATGATGACTTTTCTATCTACATGTTTTATGATGATTTCCCAACTCTGTGTTATGATGATTTTCCCAACATTGTGTTTTATAATGACTTTTTCAAATTTGTATCTTATGACGATTTTTCCAACATTGTGTTTTATGGTGATTTTTCCAACATTGTGTTTTATGATGATTTTCCCAACTCTGTGTCTTATAATGACTTTTTCTAACA
>NW_013801253.1:0-547 GCF_000517525.1 Limulus polyphemus | reverse complement strand
GTAGAAGGTAGAGAATAGAAGGTAGTGAGTAGAAGGAAGTGAGTAGAAGGTAGAGAATAGAAGGTAGTAAGTAGAAGGAAGTGAGTAGAAGGTAGAGAATAGAAAGTAGTGAGTAGAAGGAAGTGAGTAGAAGGTAGTGAGTAGAAGGTAGAGAATATAAGGTAGTGAGTAGAAGGAAGTGAGTAGAAGGAAGTGGGTAGAAGGTAGAGAATAGAAGGTAGTGAGTAGAAGGAAGTGAGTAGAAGGTAGTGAGTAGAAGGTAGAGAATATAAGGTAGTGAGTAGAAGGAAGTGAGTAGAAAGTAGTGAGTAGAAGGTAATGAGTAGAAGGAAGTGGGTAGAAGGTAGAGAATAGAAGGTAGTGAGTAGAAGGAAGTGAGTAGAAGGTAGAGAATAGAAGGTAGTGAGTAGAAGGAAGTGAGTAGAAGGAAGTGGGTAGAAGGTAGAGAAGAGAATAGAAGGTAGTGAGTAGAAGGAAGTGAGTAGAAGGTAGAGAATAAAAGGTAGTGAGTAGAAGGTAGAGAATAGAAGGTAGTGAGTAGAAGGAA
>NW_013801252.1:0-545 GCF_000517525.1 Limulus polyphemus | reverse complement strand
GCTATAAATCTAACAATTAAAACAATAAAGAATTAGTATTATATGGTTAAGGACGAAAATAAAATATATGCAATAAATTAACAATTACAGTGCTAAGACTTTAACGTTTAGGCTTACAAAGAGATGAGCTTTGATTTTCATTATAACTGTTTCATGGTAGTAACGTGACGTTGTTGTTGTTGTTGCCAGGATCACATGCAGGAAGTCCTTAACAAATGGGACCAAATAGACGACGAAATCTGGGCTAAAGTTATCTGTATGGAGAGGAACAGACGAGTGGCCAAAGCTTATGCCAGAACCCCTGTCCTAACAATTAATGGATCAGATGAAGGATTCGATGGTTATAGGTCAGCTCACTTTGGTATTGTTCTTTATACATCCGATCTTGGATTGTTTACAACAACTAACCTAAAAACCTAAGCCTAAAAACCAGAGTTAGAGTTTAATGCCAGTAGCGACAAATAAGTCTTATAAAAGATGAAATACTTTAATTATTATTATTTATTTTAGGATCGGTCTTTGTGGATTCGACAATCCAATGCGGG
>NW_013801251.1:0-546 GCF_000517525.1 Limulus polyphemus | reverse complement strand
GAATCTGGTTGGCGATGTAAAGTAAAGATCTGTTCCGAATAGTAAGGTTTCAGTCCTAAAGCCCGGTCGAATATAAAAATCATAGTTTAACAGTTTATAGTAGGGTTGTGGATTCATTTTTGTTCGGGCTCAGAGGCCCGTGCTTCCTGGACGGCAGTAATTTCTCCTAATTTATTTGGTCATTTTCTTACACTGAGTGCTGTAACAGAACAAAAAAAATCAACTTTCTCAATATGACGCAGTATGTGGACCCAACGGGAGGTGAATAATATAAAAACAACTCGGTAATATCAGAATTAATCGCTTTAATTATACAGTGATAGGCGAAATTTATTCAAAAATAAGTTTTTACATCTTAAATTTTTTCGCAATCAAACTTTTTGGTCATCTATTTTCTAACACCTTTGCCAATGTTGGCTTCGGTGAACTTGGTAAATAAACCAAGATCTATGAAACGAAATGTAGTGAAATTTTTAATGCCCACGTGTAGCTGTCGTAAATAAATTGACTTGAAATGCTTGTTTGAGTGTTTACTGTGTATGTGAG
>NW_013801250.1:0-544 GCF_000517525.1 Limulus polyphemus | reverse complement strand
AATAATCAATATACTGTAACAGACTAATTCAATAATCAATATACTGTAACAGATTGTGACTCAATAATCAATATACTATAGCAGCCTCTTGACTCAATAATCAATATACTGTAGCAGCCTCTTGACTCAATAATCAATATACTGTAGCAGCCTCTTGACTCAATAATCAATATACTGTAGCAGACTCTAACTCAATAATCAATATACTGTAGCATATTCTGACTCAATAATCAATATACTGTAGCAGACTCTAACTCAATAATCAATATATTGTAGCAGACTCTAACTCAATAATCAATATACTGTAACAGACTAATTCAATAATCAATATACTGTAACAGATTGTGACTCAATAATCAATATGCTGTAGCAGACTAACTCAATAATCAATATACTGTAACAGACTAATTCAATAATCAATATACTGTAACAGACTAATTCAATAATCAATATACTGTAACAGATTGTGACTCAATAATCAATATACTGTAGCAGCCTCTTGACTCAATAATCAATATACTGTAGCAGACTCTAACTCAATAAT
>NW_013801249.1:0-886 GCF_000517525.1 Limulus polyphemus | reverse complement strand
AATGCACTATTGGGTAGTTATATTACTACCTACCTAGGAACTATCGGGTAGTTATGTTACTATCTACCTAGGGAATATCGGGTAGTTATATTACTACTTACCTAGGCACTATCAGGTAGTTATATTACTATCTACCTAAGCAGTATTGGGTAGTTATGTTACTATCTACCTGAGCACTATTGGGTAGTTATATTACTACCTACCTAGGTTCTGTCGGGTAGTTATATTGCTACCTATCTAGGCACTATCAGGTAGTTTTGTTACTATCTACCTAGGGACCATCGGGTAGTAATATTACTACCTACCTAGGCACTGTCTAGGTAGTAATATAACTACCCTCTAGGCACTATCGGGTAGTTATGTTACTATCTACCTAGGGACTATTGGGTAGTTATATTACTACCTACCTAGGCATTATAGGGTAGTTATAATACTACCTACCTACCAACTATCGGGTAGTTATATTACTATCTACCTAGGGATAATCGGGTAGTTATATTACTACCTACCTAGGCACTGTCGGGTAGTTATATTGCTACCTATCTAGGCACTATCGGGTAGTTATGTTACTATCTACCTAGGGACTATCGTGTAGTTATAATACTACCTACCTAGGCATTATAGGGTAGTTATAATACTACCTACCTATCAACTATCGGGTAGTTATGTTACTATCTACCTAGGAACTATTGGGTAGTTATATTACTACCTACCTAGGCACTATTGGGTAGTTATAATACTACCTACCTAGGCACTATTGGGTAGTTATATTTCTACCTATCTAGGCACTATTGGGTAGTTATATTACTACCTACCTATGCACTATTGGGTAGTTATATTACTACCTACCTAGGAACTATCGGGTAGTTATGTTACTATCTACCTA
>NW_013801248.1:0-548 GCF_000517525.1 Limulus polyphemus | reverse complement strand
ACTTATCCAAATGCCCAGAGTCGCTATAAATACTATAAAATCTGACAATTTGTCTCGTAACCGAAACCGTTAAAATCGAAATACATTTTAGCTTTAAGTTGAACTTTAAAGATATTCATAAAATGAACACCAACACACATGATAGAACCTTACTACGAGCAGAATAAATCACAAACTTACACAAACACAAGCGTAACAATCTGAGGTGATTCGAACTCAAATGGAGTAAAACCTTTCCAAATAGACCGCCAATGAGAATCACGTGCGACACTTCTCCAAAACTGATGCGGTACATGGGGGGTGTGAAAATTATCTTGCAAAGCAATAAATATCTTTCGCCAGGAATGACCCTGAAATAAACTAAAATCCAAAACATTATTACGTGAAAAATACAAAACACGTGTGTGGAAGTTTTCCCCGAAAGGTAATCGAGACGAAAGTAAAGATGTCCAATTTTGGGGTAGAGCCGAATAAAGTAGACGGAAACGTTTACCAACAAACTTCGTAGAGCCGAATAAAGTAGACGGAAACGTTTACCAACAAACTTC
>NW_013801247.1:0-548 GCF_000517525.1 Limulus polyphemus | reverse complement strand
TTGAGAGCACCTTGTATTGAATCTACCCAGATCTAGATATAACCCTGCCTCATCAATTCTAGATTTATATTTATTAGGCCTAACTTTTAGAACAAATGTTACATCTAGACCTATTAACTTAGTCATTAGATCTGTCCCAGTACAATGCCTAGTTTAATAATTAGTATAAGTCTAAGTATGCCTATTATGTAGGCTACAATTTGTATAGTGATGGACCTAGGGTCTAGAAATAGTTATAACTGCAATTAGACCTAAAGTCTAGTACATTAGTTGGTGTAAGACATGATTTACAATCAGCCAATACAATTACAAACCACTACATTAGGCCTATAATGTCTACTAGATCTAGATCTTGCCTGTTGCATTTATTGCCAATCTTGCACACCAGTTAATATGTTACATCAATCTCGTATTTTCTTTTTGTTGAACATACACTCACTTGTACGCTTTACTCTAGGACTTGTATTTGATCTACAGATGAATGATGGAATAGTGTAATTTACTTCTGTACGTCAATTCGGTCTCACTGTATTTCAGTGGGTGGCTTT
>NW_013801246.1:0-548 GCF_000517525.1 Limulus polyphemus | reverse complement strand
GAGTAGTTACTGCACCAAAGATAGCGTACACTATGTAGAGTATTTATTGCACCAGGGATAGGGTACACTATGTACAGTATTTATTAAACAAGGAATAGGTACAGTATGTAGAGTACTTACTACACCAGGGATAGTGTACACTATATAGAGTATTTACTGCACCAGTGATAGGATACACTATGTAGAGTATTTACTGCACAAGGGATAGGGTACACTATTTAGAGTATATACTAAACAAGGAATAGGGAACAGTATATAGAGTATTTACGGCACCAGAGATAGCGTACACTAAGTAGAGTATTTACTACACTAAGGATAGGTTCAATATGTCGATTATTTACTACTCCAAGGATAGGGTACACTATGTAGAGTATTTACTACACCAGGGATAGGGTACAGTATGTAGAGTATTTACTGCACCACAGATAAGGTACAATATGTAGAGTATTTACTAAACCAGGTATAGGGTACAATATGTAGAGTATTTACTGCACCAGCGATAGGGTACAGTATGTAGAGTATTACGGAACCAGGAATAGAGTACACTA
>NW_013801245.1:0-612 GCF_000517525.1 Limulus polyphemus | reverse complement strand
ACCGCCGATTAGCTGTTCTACTCTGAGCATCTTTGGCCCAAGATTCTGCTGACAGCTTGTCTAACCGCCGATTAGCTGTTCTACTCTGAGCATCTTTGGCCCAAGATTCTGCTGACAGCTTGTCTAACCGCCGATTAGCTGTTCTACTCTGAGCATCTTTGGCCCAAGATTCTGCTGACAGCTTGTCTAACCGCCGATTAGCTGTTCTACTCTGAGCATCTTTGGCCCAAGATTCTGCTGACAGCTTGTCTAACCGCTCCAGGTGTTTCAATCCACAAGTAAAATGTAACTATAAGTTTGTTCTTTGTGATAATTATTATATTACTTTTGTTTTAGGTGAAGAACATGTAATAATTAACAAACATTTGCTCCTGTGCTTTTTGGAGTTACATGTACGTTGATTAATTAATGACTTTAAATCGTGTTTAGTAATGGCAAAAAAATCTAGATAACTTTGCCTTAGCCTTTCTAGTTCAGTTAATATTGGCACGATTAATCAAGAATCAGGTTGCCAAGGTAATACAAAAACAAGCAGTTAATTTGTCCGTGTCTGACCAATTACCTGAGTTGTTATATTGAATTACAATTATTCAACAAAACAGAAAAGAAAGT
>NW_013801244.1:0-1168 GCF_000517525.1 Limulus polyphemus | reverse complement strand
CTTTAAAATAATAAATAATAATCCAACTTTAAACTGGTACATAATTAAAAACATTTTATTTAGGCCTTCAAAAAGTTGACGACTTTACATGTTTCGACGTTACAACGTCATCCTCCAATAAAATGTTTTTAATTGTGTACCAGTTTAACGTTGAATATTATTTATGATTTTAACTTTATACACAAGTGCCAAAATACTATAATTAACATCATAACTTTATTGTCTTTTTTTTTGTTGTAAATGATTGTTTATTTTTGCACAGTTTAAACTCTTTATGGCGCTATTTCTTGAAATATTTTGTTTGTTTGCAATTAAGCACAAAGCTACAGAATGGGCTATCTGTGTTCTGCCCACCACGAGTACCGAAACCCGGATTCTAGCGTTGTAAGTCCGTAGACATACCGCTGTGCCACTGGGGGGGCTCTTGAAATATGCTTAAAAAATTTATTCTAAATTTTCAGCGTTTTACTTCGAAATACTGTATCAAATTCAACATACAGATTTAAATGCCGTGTATAATGGCGTTTCTCAAGATCAACTTTTTCGATAGATGAATCATTAATTTTATTATTTTTCAGACACAATTACGTTTCGATAAAACTTTATACGAATTCGAATCTTATTAACTATATAGAGCTTAAAATAGTTCAAGTTTAGAATCATATAAGTAACAACTTTTTTAAATTGTACGTTCAAAGTTTATAAACAACTAGAACTTTCTTTTAATGGCTGGAGACGGCTTGAATGGGTAATGAAGAAAAACTTTAATATAACAGCAAATGTACAACGTTTCGACAAGGTTTTGTCATCTTTTGCTTAGTAGTATTAGCTGAAAATTTGGCATAATGTTTATGAAACAGTAACGTTCTTTAGGCATCAAACTTAAACTCATGTACTTGCAAAAACTGACCAGGTGGTTAGGGCGCTCGACTCGTAATCTGAAGATCGCGGGTTCGAATCCCCCTCACACCAAACATGCTCGCCCTTTCAGCCGTGAGGGCGTTATAATGTGACGGTCAATCCCACTATTCGTTGGTAAAATAGTAGCCCAAGAGTCTAGTCTTACACTGCTAAATTAGGGACGGCTAGCGCAGATAGCCCTCGTGTAGCTTTGCGCGAAATTCAAAAACAAACAAACTTGCAAAAACGATGGAGGGGTAGTTTGAAA
>NW_013801243.1:0-548 GCF_000517525.1 Limulus polyphemus | reverse complement strand
GAGGGGATCCTGCGAGCAACTACCGAGCCACAGCAAACCACGGCAGAACCTACAGAGTCACCCGATTTCGAACCATCCGTGTAAATGGGAAGAGAAGAATGGCTCGAAAGATGTTCAGCAAAAAGAAGACTTTACTTCCAATCGGGAGTATCCGCCTTCCCCAGATGACTCAAGGAAAGGTCACAGGATGGGATGGTAATAAGCCATGGTGGAATGAGCTGATCATTGGGAACAGCAATGTCATCCAATGCCAGACCCAATTCAGCCAGTAATGCTCGGATACGAAGGCCAAACGGAGGAATAGCAGACCGTCTGTTCTGAAAGAGCATTGCCCACTGAGGAAGAAAAACAAAATCCCAGGTGGAATGCCGTGGTAAGGATCGAAGCTTAGTAGCATATTGTAAAGAAAATTGCAAATGATGGAAGTGAAGAGAAGGTTTGTGGGACTCAGTGTACAAACTCTGGACTGGAGATGTGCGAAAAGCACCGGTGCAGAGCCAAAGCCCCAGATGGTGAATGAGGTCCAGCATCTTCAGGGCCAAGGTCCT
>NW_013801242.1:0-1225 GCF_000517525.1 Limulus polyphemus | reverse complement strand
CCCCACGGCTGAAGGGGCGGCATGTTTGGTGGGACGGGAATTCGAACCCGCGACCCTCATATTGCGAGTCGAGCGCCTTAACCACCTGGTCATGCCGGGCGTATAAAAGACGAATAAACCAATCATTTTATTATAAAAGACGCATGTGCAGTATGATGAAAACTGAAAAACGCCCCACTTCCAGAGGCTCAGCGGTAAGTCTAATGGGTTATAACGCTAAAAATCGGGTTTCGATACCCGTGGTGGGCACAGCACAGATAGTGTGTTGTGTGCTCATCATTAAACAAACAATAAAAATAACAAAATGCACATTAAGCGCAGCCTGTGTCGTTTGACTTCAGTGAAATCCTAGTAACAAGAAATTAAAATAAATATTTAAGTGTGTAAGATATGTAGATGTCACTGGAAGTTCACTTTGAATATCATATAAAAATTATTTTATAATTACACAATCGGGAACTAGAGGGACTTCTGAATAATGACATATTTGACGAAGTACAGTTTCCTTAGAGAAAGTGTCTGTAGGTGGCGCTGATAAACAGTATTACAGGTTGAGCCGTAGAAGAGTCACACCTCATGTTACAGTGTTACAGGTCAAACCATAGAAGTGTCACACCTCATGTTACAGTTCTACAGGTCAAATCATAGAAGTGTCACACCTCATGTTACAGTTTTACAGTCGAACCATAGAAGTTTCACACCTCATGTTACAGTTCTACAGGTCAAATCATAGAAGTTTCACACCTCATGTTACAGTTTTACAGTCGAACCATAGAAGTGTCACACCTCATGTTACGTTGCTGTGTTATAATGTAGTCACACTTCAGTCAGGACTAAACAAACCGTTCAAAGGGTCTATGTCAGTACCTTAAGTGCTATAATGATGTTTGAAATAGCTTCTTTCAAACGATTCGTAAGGTGTGTAACAGGTTTCTGCTAGACATTATAGACTTTTCTTTGAAGCCTAATATACACAGTCTTCAAACAAGCTAGATTAATTTCAACTATACAAAAATGTATTATTATATACTATTTTGTGTTGGAACGTCTTTATTGTATTATTTTAATTAACGTTTTGGGGTTAAAGGTTACAGTGCGTTGATACAGAGCCTGCTGTAAAGTATTAATTTAAGGACTTGGTCGGTCGGTCTATTCTGTCAGCTGGTTAAGTACGGTGTAAGACATATTTCCCCGAGGCTAACGTGCCGCTTGATCGAAGGGTTGG
>NW_013801241.1:0-548 GCF_000517525.1 Limulus polyphemus | reverse complement strand
TTCACAATTGAAACTGCGTAGAAAATGAAATAAGAAATAAAGTTAAAGCTTAATTAGAATAAAAATAAGTATATTAAAAGAATAAATACTTAAAGCAAAAAATATCTCTCTAAACTGATTTAAAATAATTCCAAGAATTTACAATATAAGTACAAAATCTGTACATATAATATAAATTTGCATTGAAATGAAATAAAAGAAAATATGAACAAGAAAAGTTATTTTTAACTTATTCGGATTAAACATCGAGAAGCATTGGAAATCACAAAGTGAATTAATTTTGGGTCGAATAGTAAGCTCTCAGATTGAAAATGATGAAATATTCGATTACATTTGTCGAAACTAACCATTCGTAATATCTATATTACTGCTATGAAACGTTTATTCTTTTCAGTAAATATAGTATGAGATTACTGAATAAATGGAAAACTCTGAACTAATCTTAATATATACAAAGCTCGATGGAAGTACAATATGAGCTTTCCATTAACATGAGTTATAAAAATTTATTGAATTTAGCATGACCTTATATTGAATGTTACAGATTT
>NW_013801240.1:0-711 GCF_000517525.1 Limulus polyphemus | reverse complement strand
ACTAATGACGTGGCAGGTAAATACAAATCAAAACTGAAAACCACTAATGAAATGGTAGGTAAATACAAAAACAAATCTGAAACCAACTAATGACGTGGCAGGTAAATACAAAACTGAAACCCACTAATGAAATGGTAGGTAGATACAAAAACAAAACTGAAACCAACTAATGACGTGGCAGGTAAATACAAATCAAAACTGAAACCTACTAATGGAGAATAATGTGTTGTTTCAATATATCACCACATCTTTTCATCCTGAATGCAGTCGAACGAAGCAGTCTCGTAGCGTTATGCACGGTCCAGTGTTATGCCCAGAAAACCTAATACATGTGATACATATCACGCAGAAGATGCTGCCTCGTGCGATTACATCATCAACTTTCTTATTTTCTGTCAGGCAGAATTACATTTCGTCTAGAAAAATGATCCAGTGTTAACTTGCTGAGATCTCCATCAGGTCGTAGAGTGTGTTTTCGTTTGCCCAACCATTAGCGCCTTAATGGACCTTTTTATATTGAGCGCATGGGTCTTTTAGTTTCTATCTTTTCCCCACTTGGAGCCAATAAAAAGTATAACTTACAAATCATAACCAGCCTAATATCATAAATAAAATAATAAATAACTTCCGATCAGAGTAAGCTACGTAGTTAGAGAGAAACTCAAAATCAACATGGCCATCAGTATAGTTAACTGAATATACTTTTCTTAC
>NW_013801239.1:0-970 GCF_000517525.1 Limulus polyphemus | reverse complement strand
CCCATTGGTCTTCCTGGGATTACAAAACCACACCTTGTCTCCTGGTACAAAGTTGACTTTAGTATATCTCTTATCATAAGATAACTTCATCGATTCAGCAGACGTTCTCAAGTTTGAACGCACTTGATGGTGGATATCATCCATCCTTTCCAATAACACTTTCACAAACTCTGACACATTTTCAGGCAATTCTTCATAAGGTGGGCGTCCTGTTAGCAGATCCACTGGTAACCAAAGTTCCTGACTAAACATAAACTTTGCTGGAGTGTATCCAGTGGCTTCATGCTCTGCTGTCCTATAGGCCATCAACAGTGGAGGGAGTAAGACATCCCAGTCATCTTGGTGGCTATTACAAAACTTTGCCAATTCCTGTCCCAGTGTCCAGTTGTACTTTTCTACCATCCCATCAGACTGTGGGTGAAGTGGCGTTGTCCTGGTCTTTCGTATGCATTTTGGAACACAGCTGATTCGAAGTTACGACCCTGATCTGAATGTAGTTCATATGGCATACCAAATCTGAAAAAGAAATCACAAATAGCCGAAGCTACAGTTGTAGCTTCCTGATTTGGTATTGCATATGCCTCAGGCCACTTGATGAAATAATCCATCACCACACAAATGTACTTGTTTCCAGCATGAGTTTGGGGCAGAGGACCAGCAATGTCAACGGCTACTCTTTCCATTGGTGCACCAACTTGATATAACTTCATTGAAGCACGTCCCCTATGCTTGGGTCCCCTTTTAGCACAACATGTACTGCATGTCCTGCACCATTCTTTCACATCTTGCCTCATACTTATCCAGTAAAATCTCTGTCCTAGGTGACTCAATGTTTTCTTAACTCTGAGATGTCCTCCTGTTAAACTATCATGGGATTGACGCAGCACAACTTTCCGTAACTTCCTCGGTATAACTGTTTGCCAAGTCGTCACTTTCCCATCTCCAAAGAAGAATACTATCTTCAAGCTTC
>NW_013801238.1:0-547 GCF_000517525.1 Limulus polyphemus | reverse complement strand
AATCTCTTAAGATTAGGATTTGACTTACCGTAGTTAACCAGTTGGGCGTGGGGCTAGCAACTCCACCCCGATAACAACCTGCTACAGAAACTGCAACAACAGTTCCGTCGGCGAAGTGTTGTTGTAGCCCTATGTTTCACTAGGAACGACAGGAATTAAGAAGAAGAAGTTAACCAGTTTACCATAGCGGAATGACAGACTTGGATTGTTGAAACTAGTTGGGTTTCATTAATTCTGTGTGTTGTTCATGAACCAGTTGGGTTTGCTTGTGGGTTTCGTCAATTCTCCTTATTGTTCATGAACTGATTGGGTTTGCTTGTGGGTTTCGTCAATTCTCCTTATTTTTCATGAACTAGTTGGGTTTGCTTGTGGGTTTCGTCAATTCTCCTTATTGTTAATGAACTAGTTGGGTCTGCTTGTGGGTTTCGTCAGTTCTGTGTGTTGTTCATGAACTAGTTGGGTTTGCTTGTGGGTTTCGTCAATTATCTGTATTGTTCATGAACTAATTGTGTTTGCTTGTGGGTTTCGTTAATTTTGTGTGTTGTTC
>NW_013801237.1:0-548 GCF_000517525.1 Limulus polyphemus | reverse complement strand
TGTGACACGCTGACGCAACAATATACACACACACACACTTCAATATATATTTATACATATTAATAAATATATATATTGTTGCGTCAGCAAACCATACAACTGTTGACCATACAACCATACAGTTGACCATACAACTGTAAAGAAAGGACATACACTTCCAGAATATTTGACTGACCTCTATAAGAAGAGCATAGTCCATTTGTCATCATCACAGGCTCATCAGGTAAAATAACTTTTGGCAAATTATGCTGACGTCTTTTCGAAAGGAGATCATGACCTCGGATGCACAAACCTTGTAGAGCACAGAATAAACACAGGCAATCACCGTCCAATAAAGATCCCTCCAAGGAGAATAGCTCCAGCAAAGCGACAAGAGATAGAGAAGGTCATGGGCGGTCTAATTAAGGAAAGGATAGTCGAGAAGTCAGATAGTCCCTGGTCAGCTCCGTCGTATTAGTCCAGAAGAAGGATGGGACCCAACATTGCTGTGTGGACTTCAGGGCTCTTAACAGCATAACCGAAAAAGACTCATACCCACTGCCAAGAAC
>NW_013801236.1:0-548 GCF_000517525.1 Limulus polyphemus | reverse complement strand
ATGGGTAATAACTGGTAGGTGTTTTATTATTAATGGATAGTTGCTGATAGGTCTTTACTATAGATAGAGAATGGCTGGTAGGTCTTTTATTACAGATGGAATGTGGTTGTAGGTCTTTTATTACAGATGGATTGTGGCTGGTAGGTCTTTTATTATAGATGGATAGTGGCTGGTAAGTCTTTTATTATAGATGGATAGTGCCTGGTAGGTCTTTTATTACAGATGGATTTTGGCTGGTAGGTCTTTTATTACAGACGGATAGTGGCTGGTAGGTCTTTTATTATAGATGGATAGTGACTGGTAGGTCTTTAATGATACATGGATAATTACTGGTAGGTCTTTAATGATAGATGGACAGTGACTGGCAGGTCTTTTAATATAGATAGAACGTGGCTGGTAGGTCTTTTATTATAGATGGATGGTGACTGGTAGATGTTTTATTATAGATGTATAGTGGCTGGTAGGTCTTTTATTACAGATATATAGTGGTTAATAGGTCTTTCTATTATATATGGATAGTGGCTGGTAGGTCTTTTATTATAGATGGA
>NW_013801235.1:0-546 GCF_000517525.1 Limulus polyphemus | reverse complement strand
ACCACAGATACGGCAGACATACAGCTGTTGTATTTTCAACAGCTTTGATCTATTATCGCTTAAACTGGAGAAGTGACAACATTGCAGCAATGATCTTTAGCTAAAGAAAAAAAAATAATAGATACCCCTTGTAATGCGATAACAATGCACATTTTTTTGGTCCACATAAAAAACGGCAGATGGAATTATTTCCGGGAAATCGGCAAGATTCGTAAAAAAACTGGCAACCCTTATTCATACTGTGGTTGCATAACCCGTTCGGTGAACAAGAACAACTAGTTTGTCGGTTCTTCTGAATGACAGTAAGTTCAAAAAAAAAAATATTGGTGTTTAAATAAAATTGATAATAATTACATTCTTACAATTACACTCAGTTGATCTACTTCACACCAGTCGTTCTTCATGTACACAGCGTGGTCAAAAGTAAATAGACACCACCTTTTCAGAAAAAAAAATGAATTTTTTCAGTCATATTCACATGAATTGATATATTCATAATTTAATTAATATCTAATAGATCTTCCTTTCGCTTCGTGGAGTTCGTTG
>NW_013801234.1:0-546 GCF_000517525.1 Limulus polyphemus | reverse complement strand
TATGTTGTAAATATATGAGTTAATTAACACATTGGCTGCAGACTAAAGTCAACAGTGGGACTTAGAACGATAATTGTTATTGGATCTAACTAATCCACTCGGACTTGAGGAAACCAAAGAAGATATGTTGTAAATAGATGAGTTAATAAACACTTTGGCTACTGAATAAAATCAACAGTGGGTCATAGAACGATACTAGCTATTGGGTCCTATTTAATCCAGTCGGTCTTAAACAATTACATGTAGATATGTTGTAAATATATGAGGTAATTAACAAACTGGTTGCAGACTAAAGACAACAGTGGGTCATAGAACGATAATTGTTATTGGATCTATTTAATCCACTCGGACTTGAGGAAACCAATGAAGATATGTTGTAAATAGATGAGTTAATAAACACATTGTCTGCAGACTAAAGTCAACAGTGGGTCATAGAACGATACTAGCTATTGGGTCCTTATTTAATCCAGTCGGTCTAAACATACACATGTAGATATGTTGTAAATATATGAGTTAATTAACACATTGGCTGCAGACTAAAGTCAA
>NW_013801233.1:0-548 GCF_000517525.1 Limulus polyphemus | reverse complement strand
TATATATATATATATATATATATATATATACACAAACTAAACATTTACTCAATGCCGTTAATGAAGCTAACATTAAGGTAAAAAAGACTATAACTTAAAATCATATAATAACTAGTTGCTTCATGCAACATCACTGATTCTGTGTACCTTGAATAGCATCACACGAGCATATGCAAAACTTAATATAATCCTGCTCGAAAACACATTTTCTCATTGGTTTGTCTTTCCCATCGATCACTTAACATAACTTTTTAGTTTTTAAATATATACCTAGAATATACGGCAGATTGTTAGGAAATGTAATTTGTGACACAGAATTTTCTTTTACCATAGGATGTTACCAAGGTAACAATTGTTGCGAAATCACTTTCCTCCTAAACTCCGTGCCCTGACCATGAACTCTCCATTAATCGTGAATCACGTGATGCGAATCTTTTACCTGTTTCGTAAAGGAATTTAAAGCGTTGGAGGCTCTTCACTAAGACAGTGACGGAACATCCACACACGGTAATTCTTTTATACCATTTATCATTACTGTATGTTTACTT
>NW_013801232.1:0-548 GCF_000517525.1 Limulus polyphemus | reverse complement strand
GAATGTGTCTGGGTTGAACTAAAAGCCGTGCTAGCCATTGTTACAGGAATGGCGACAGGTACAGCTACAGGTATTGGCCAAGTGGGTGTTAAGGATAAATGTTCCATGGAGATAAGAACAAGTGGATCCTATAGAAATGTTGTTTGACCAAAGTAATCTTTTTATTAGTGTCTTAACCAGTTTTAGAGAAGGTTGTGTTTGACCAAAGTAATCTTTTTATTAGTTGTTTGACCAAAGTAATCTTTTTATTAGTGTCTTAACCAGTTTTAGAGAAGGTTGTAACCAACTTTACAACCTGCACATTTGGCTGACCAAAGTAATCTTTTTATTAGTGTCTTAACCAGTTTTAGAGAAGGTTGTAACCAACTTTACAACCTGCACATTTGGCTGACCAATGATAATCTCACCTCCAATACAAACTTTTGGTACTTAAGATTAAATTATTGGTACTTCTAGCTATCTTGTTCTTCAGTTATCCAGTTCTCTTTCATCCTATAACTAATTCATTTAGATATCCATTATTTTAGCTAAAAGTACGTGTACATATT
>NW_013801231.1:0-548 GCF_000517525.1 Limulus polyphemus | reverse complement strand
ATTTTTCTTATTTTTTCTCCATCTATTGAGAGATAACTGAACTTCTAAGTATTTTTTCTTAATTTTTTCTCCGTCTATTGAGACAGGGGTCACCAAACTATGGCCCATGGGCCAGATCCGGCCTGCGAAGTCAGTTCATCCAGCCCACCACTGCACTGTGCTACAAATGAGCTAAAACGACTTAATTAAATTAACGAAAATTTTAATTAAATTATTATCAAATTCCTAATACTATATTTGCCTATTAAGATTCTTGATATTTTTATTAAATATGATCTTAATTATTTTTTATAAAGCTCTTCTAATTAACTTACATAATAAATTTTAAATACATTGGCAAATTATAAAAATTGCCTAATCAAATAACTTATCGGGAAAAAACTTTGAAACCAATTGCGTAATAACGTAATTTAATGTCATGAGCTATTTACATTTAGTTTGTCATGTTTATATACATGTCAAAAACATTTTGAAAAATTATTATATTTCTAAAACTTTTTTTGGTAGACTATTCAATGTGGAAATAAACAATTGTTTTTCATTTTCAG
>NW_013801230.1:0-547 GCF_000517525.1 Limulus polyphemus | reverse complement strand
TATAATGTGACAGTCAATCCCACTATTCATTATTAAAATAGTAGTCCAAGAGTTGGCGGTGGGCGGTGATGACTAGCTGCCTTCCCTCTAGTCTTACACTGCTGAATTAGGGACGGCTAGCGCAGATAGCCCACGTGTAGCTTTGCGCAAAATTCAAAAACAAACAAACAAATAAGTCAATGACAAGTAGTCGAAACGCCTTTTATCTAATTTGAATTTGTGCCTCTGAAATCCATTTCAACATGTTCTTGAGCTTGTTTCCTCACTAAATTATGAATGATGTCATGTTCGCCAGAAGAGATTGCAGATACTTTGTTTTAATTTGTTTTTTCTAATTTGAATTGTTCTCGGTGCCTTACTTTTTTATTTATTAGAGTGTTACTAGATCTGAATTTTCCATTTAAAGCACGTAAACAGAAGGTTGTGTTTCTGATTTGTTTTGGTCTAGAAATGAGAAGAGGAGAGAACAAACAAAAACAGTTTGATTCCACTGTTGAAACTACAGATTTAATCCTTGTTTATGGTACGTGACAGATGTGACTAATAT
>NW_013801229.1:0-548 GCF_000517525.1 Limulus polyphemus | reverse complement strand
ATTTCGAGCATTAATCAGATACTTTGCACTTCTAAATACTTTCTGAAGCAAGTTCTAACAGAACGATTGAGATTTTACATTGAAATACTTGTTCATAAGTAATAACATGTAGAAACTCTATTTCTTCTATATTTTTTTTAACAAATCTTTGTCAGTAGTTTCAGAGTGTATGGGCTGGTCAACTACGATCTATCTATTTATGAAACAATTTATAGTTGTCAATTGATATATTAATTACATTTAATCGTTAGATACATTACGGACATCAAATAGGTAAACTTAACGTGTTAATGTTGGTAAATATGAGCTTGTACAGAATATTGTTATAATTACGTGAAATAAGAACGGGAGGCCCGGCATGGCCAGGTGGTTAGGGCACTCGACTCGCAATCTGAGGGTCGAGGGTTCGAATCCCCGTCACACCAAACATGCTCGCCCTTTCAGCCGTGGGGGCGTTATAATGTGACGGTCAACCCCACTATTCGTTGGTAAAAGAGTAGCCCAAGAGTTGGCGGTGGGTGGTGATGCCTTCCCTCTAGTCTTACACT
>NW_013801228.1:0-548 GCF_000517525.1 Limulus polyphemus | reverse complement strand
CTGTGTTCCAAGAATGCTGCAAGTTGTTTGGCATCCGAAAGACCAGGACAACGCCACTGCACCCACTGTCTGATGGGATGGTAGAAAAGTACAACTGGACACTGGCACAGGAATTGGCAAAGTTTTGTAATAGCCGTCAAGATGACTGGGATGTCTTACTCCCTCCACTGATGATGGCCTTTAGGACAGCAGAGCATGAAACCACTGCATACACTCCAGCAAATTTGATGTTTGGTCGAGAACTTCAGTTGCCAATGGATCTGTTAACAGGACGCCCACCTTATGAAGAGTTGCCTGAGAATGTGTCAGAGTTTGTGAAAGTGTTATCGGAAAGGATGGATGATATTCACCATCAAGTGCGTTCAAACTTGAAAACGTCTGCTGATTCGATGAAGTTAACTTATGATAAGAAATCTACTGAAGTCAGCTTTGAACCAGGAGGCAAGGTGTGGTTGTATAATCCCAGGAAGACCAAAGGGAAGTCTCCTAAGTTGTCTTCTCCATGGGAAGGCCCATATGACATAGTGGATCGTCTCTCAGACGTGACT
>NW_013801227.1:0-548 GCF_000517525.1 Limulus polyphemus | reverse complement strand
AGCATCTTTTGTCTATGTCAAACAATTCACATGTCAAGTAAACTGTTTCGTGAGCTAAAGATACGTGGACCACTATTGTTTGTGCATGTCAAACAAATCACATGTCAATTAACCTGATTTGTGAGCTAAAGCTACGTGTACCAGCATTGTTTGTGCTTGTCAAACAATTCACATGTCAAAAAACATGTTCGGTGAGCTAAACATACGTGGACCAGCATTGTTTGTACTACAAAACAATTCACATGTCAAGGAACAATTTCTGTGAATTAAAGCTACGTGGACCAGCATTGTTTGTAGAACAAAACAATTCACATGTCAAGGACTATTTTCAATGAATTATATATACGTGAACCAGCATTCTTTTTACAACAAAACAATTCACATGTCAAGTATCCTGTTTCGTGAGCTAAAGATACGTGGACCAGCATTGTTTGTTACACATAACAATTCACATGTCAAGGAACATTTTCAGTGAATTAAATACACGTGGACCAGCATTGTTTTTACAACAAAACACTACATATGTCAAGTATCCTGTTTTGTGAGCT
>NW_013801226.1:0-548 GCF_000517525.1 Limulus polyphemus | reverse complement strand
TGAGCATCTATATAGACAGGTGGAATATGAAACCTGACCCTCCCAGATTCCCATGAAGAGAGACTGTTTGTTTGTTTGTTTTGAATTTCGCGCAAAGCTACACGAGGGCTATCTGCGCTAGCCGTCCCTAATTTACCAGTGTAAGGTGGAAGGCAGCTAGTCATCACCACCCACCGCCAACTCTTGGGCTACTCTTTTACCAACGAATAGTGGGATTGACCGTCAGATTATAATGCCCCCACGGCTGAAAGGGCGAGCATGTTTGGTGGGTCGGGAATTCAAACCCGCGACCCACAGATTGCGAGTCGAGCGACCTAACCAACCACCTGGCCATGCCGGGCATTTAACGATATAAAATGACTGTTTGTTAAGTATTCAACTAATTTGAAGTTATTCGTTTGTTAAATTTGTCATTGACTTTGTTATATTGTTTGTATTTTTCCATAAAACTGTCGAATCACGGAAGGCGAAGTAATGCATACTCAAACACAACACGACCGACCAATACAAGATAGATGAAATACGATTCTTGAATGATACGGTTTGTT
>NW_013801225.1:0-2861 GCF_000517525.1 Limulus polyphemus | reverse complement strand
ATTTTTTTTTCTACAAAACTTAGTTTTAGTAAACATTGCCACCAAATTGTGTGAAAATACACATACTACATTAAAATAAATAATATTTTTCCTTGTAACTACCATGGTACAAGTGTAGTCATTTTGACCAACTAGGTGGGTTACATGTGTGTATACAAAGTTATGATTATGAAAAAAATACACCAAAAGAATCACATTAAACTTTACCCACTACTGAATAAAAGTAATAGTTTAAACACAATTCATCTGCACAAGGTTATTAATGATATGCAAGGATACAAATTTACTGTTGAGACAGTAATATAACCTTCTCTGTACAAGTGTAGTCCACTTTTATTCAGTAGTGGGTAAAGTTTAAAGTGATTTTCTTGGTGTATTTTTTTTCATAATCATAACTTTGTATACACACATGTAACCCACCTAGATCAAACATTCTGTAACACCTGGTTTTCGAATGTTTTGTATATTTACTAGTGTTTATTTCTTACAGCCAAGATCTCCTGAATAAAAAAAAAACAGAAGCAACAATATTAAAGCATCTGTAGGGTTGTCATATGGAATTGTTTACTGATTTCAAAGGAACAACAAGAGATATTGAGGTTAGACAGCTGATGGCATTAAGGAGGGATTTGTGAATATGTTGGAACACTGGAATTTGAGCTGCAAGTTCATGACATGTTATAGTATACAATTCTTTAAATAATAAAAGAGCATTTATGTAATATACTTGCCAATCAATAAAGGGTTTGCATTTCATAAATTGCTGCTAACAATCAATGTAAAAGAACACTGCAGAAAAAAACATGTTGATTCAAATCTCTTTAATCATCAAGTCATACATCATGAGTCTACAAGGTGGAACTTACTACTTAGTGGTTGACGAATGATTTCTAACTGCACTTATGGTTTGCTGTTGTTCTCAGCGTTTCTTGTCATAAGATACCAGCTTTATTGTCATTGACAAGAACTGCACTTTTGGTTTGCTGTTGTTCTTAAAAATCTTTCGGTTTAATTCTATGTAAATATACTAAACTATTAATCTCAATACCTAACACCTCTGTAAAAATGTTTAAACCTACATAAAGATACTAAACTATTAATCTCAATACCTAACACCTCTAGATTTAAACACAAACTTATCTCTATATTAAAATACTTTCATTTGTGAACTTTTGTTTAATAATGTGTATTTCCTATATGGACAAATAGTCTGTTCCACAGCACTAGTTTCACCAAGTATATTATCCTGTTGTTTAGGTAAATTAATATGTAGAATTATATATGACTTTTCTCTGTGTTAAAATACTTTTACTTGCAAGCTTTCAGCCCTCTTACAGGAAACTTCATTGGGTAACAGTGTACTGAGCATTGAAAATTTGTTTAACTGTGGAACACTACTTTAAAGTAGGTATCTAGGCAACATTATAACAATAACTGATATCTGGTATTACAATCATTTGGGAAAAGAAAAAACAAAGGAAAGTATAGCTAGCTATAGATTTGAAAAGTAGATATACAGAAGAAGCCCCAAATTGTTTTTCCACCAAATTAGTGAATTGGTCTCAGCATCCTCTTTAGGCAGGCTCTTGTATATGTGAAACTCAGCTTGTATAAATATTCTGATATGGTTTATTTCCTGGTGATACAAGGCATTCAAGCCAATACTTTTTGTTTTAGACTCTCCAGATCTGAATTCAGCTTCAGTAGACTGAATACATAGGAAACCTTTTGCATTTGATCATGATGTCCTTGATTTGTGTCCTCATCCTGACAGTGTTTCAGTTTTGTGTTTATATGTAAATCAGAAGCAAATGTCAGTTGTTTCAGAAAGTCATTTTTTTGTAAATTGGAAAAATTCAATGTAAGTGAGAGTCTATAAAAGAAGATAACACTGGCTATCCTGTAGATTTTCCTTTACAATCCACCTGAGCAGGTGTTTAATACTTAAGGTTTAACTTGTAAGCTAAGACGTGGCAGATTGACACACACAGAAACTAATCTTTAAATGATTGTATTTCTTATCAAAAATCTCTGAGATAAATGACTGATAAACTTGTGCAACAAAAAGTATTAGTTGCATAAAAAAAAAACGCGAATTTTTAGAAATCTAAATAAAAGACTATTTCACCAGCATTCGGCTAATATTATCTGTCCAAGTGATATCAGCTAATTATTGGAGTAATAGTTTTTTTTAATTCTCATTAATTTTAAGATTCAAAAAAAGGGAATTCTACTGTACAAAACTTTATAATAAATGTTTTTACTTGATTTAATTAAACATTTAATCAGAACACTTCTGGATATTTCCCATATATGATAACTGAAAATTTTCACAAAACACAGTTTATCAGAATTAACAGTATCTAGTATCCTGCATAATTCAACTTCAAAGCATTGTAAACATTAAATTCCACTCACAAAATAATGTTTTGTTTTTCAAAAATACATAACTTACACAAAATTGAAAATTTTGTCAAAACATTTTGAGGGACAAGTATAATTTGTTACTAAATGTCACATATATTTGGAAACCACTCTCTAAGACATTAGATCATTCTCATCATACAACAATACCAAGTTTAGGAACCATGAAAGCAATATCAACTTTAGTATCAGAATTATGTAAATCCCATGGCAACTGTGTCAAATGTCTCTCAGCAATTGAAAGACCACTTAACCATGTTTATTGTCTGGTGGTCAAACAGAAAATCTAGAAGTCTTTGCAGAAAAATCAGAAATAAAACTACCTTTACAATGTTTCAATATTTATTGGCGATCCTAAGATGTTGTCATGTACATAATATAAAGTTTATATATAACTCATTAACTTTTGAAATGGTCTACCATTTACTGGCACGGAT
>NW_013801224.1:0-548 GCF_000517525.1 Limulus polyphemus | reverse complement strand
TTAGTCCAAAGTCTACAGGGCTAGGTTTAGGACTAGAGTCCATGCTAAAGGGGAGAGCCTGCAAGAGCTGGCACAGGATTTGGAAAGTATGACACACAAGGCCTACCCAAGTGCACCACCTGATGTGCTCAAGTTGTTGCTGAGGGATCAGTTTGTAGATGCCTTGGATAGTCCACAACTGAAGATACAAGTGAAGCAAGCACACCCCTCTACTATGCAGGATGCAATGGCCAGAGCTCTTGAATTCGAATCCTACATTAAGTCCAACACAAAGGTACCAAGGTTGGTACAGACATCAGGATTCAAAGCCAGAAAAGGGCAGCCCTCAGAGAACTTTGAGGGACTTTGTTAATACTGTAACAAACCTGGGCACATGAGAGCTCAATGCCGGCAACTTCAACACAGGGAAGATGTCACGGCAGGAAAGGCTGCTACCCAGAAAGATTGTTGGAACTGTGGAAAGCAAGGACATATGAGGTACCAATGCAAGAAGAATATTACCAACAAGTCAGCCTCAAGGAGACCAGTAGTGTTTGGTGTTGAGGGAC
>NW_013801223.1:0-547 GCF_000517525.1 Limulus polyphemus | reverse complement strand
TATACAGCTTATAGACAGAGCTAATGGTTAAAAACGAATATACAGCTTACAGACAGAGCTAATGGTTAAAAACAAATATACAGCTTACAGACAGAGTTAATGGTTAAAACAAATATACAGCTTACAGACAGAGATAATGGTTAAAAAACAAATATACAGCTTACAGACAGAGCTAGTGGTTAAAAACAAATATACAGCTTACAGACAGAGCTAATGGTTGAAAAACAAATCGTTTTTGAAAATTTATTGACAATGGAAAATTTCTCAAGTGATTCCTCAAAAATCTTCTAGTTTAACAAATATCCTTAATTGTCTTTAAAAGCGTAATTTGAAGAGAAGATTTTCCAAGATAAATATATATTTTGTTTAATGTAACAAATTACAAGATTTCATTAGTTTCTGAGCAAATACGAACTATAAATCAAAGTAACGATTACTGATATTATATTTTCGTTGGTGTATCTAACTTCTTTATTTAATTTGACATACGTACATGTAGATTTTAAGCATATTTTTATTGACGCATTTATATAAACGCTGGTTGGAT
>NW_013801222.1:0-870 GCF_000517525.1 Limulus polyphemus | reverse complement strand
CGACAGCGGTGACAAGAAAACCTGCAACAGGGCAGCTCGAGCAGCGAAATAAACAAGAGAGATTACAGCAGTTGTTGGAGGAAAAAGAAAAGAAACAAGAAGAGAGACTACAGCAGTGGCAAGAATACCAGCACCAGTGGCAACTGGAACAAGAAAAGAAACAAGAAGAAAGTCTCCAACAGTTGAGAGAAAGCAGCATACACAAATGGAAAAGATTAGTAAATTTCAAAGCGAATTAAATGCATTAAAGGATGACTTATTGTTTTTTACACGAGGAGGATACATTAACCATCGACCTAATCAGCCTAGACAATGGGAAGCCCCCTTCCAGTCCCCGCATCTAACCGTAATGCAGACATCTTCAGTCCTGTCAGAAGTCACATTCCAGTCATAAGTGTCAGCAATAGGGGTGAATTAGTACGAAGGAAGCCACAGGAATTCGATGGGAAGGCACCATGCGAAGCATATAAAGCATAATATGAGCACCTAGCAGAAATGAATAGATGGACAGAGGAGCAGAAAGCAGTGTACTTGGTAACGAGCCTGAAGGGACAACTACTGGAAATACTTGGACAGTTGTCAGCAGATGACTGGCACAACTATAGAGCACTGGTAGCTGCTCTAGAACTCAGGTATGGAACTCAAAATCAGACCAAAGTCGACAGTGCTAGGTTTAGGACTAGAGGCCGTGCTAAAGGGAAGAGCCTGCAAAAGCTGGCACAGGATTTGGAAAGTATGGTACACGAGGCCTACCCAACTGCACCACCCGATGTCCTCAAGTTGTTGCTGAGGGATCAGTTTGTAGATGCCTTGGACAGCCTACAACTGAAGATACAAGTAAAGCAAGCACACCCCTCTACTATGCAGGAT
>NW_013801221.1:0-548 GCF_000517525.1 Limulus polyphemus | reverse complement strand
TAGGATTATATGTGTGTGTGTCTATATGACTGCTAAATGGAACTGTATTGTGAACACGGACTAATAGTGCGATCATACATAAGTGAAGCTAGTGAAAATATACAAGTTAATATTACCTCATGAACTGGACATGGCACGAAATGGGCATGTTAATTAAAACTGTGGACAATGGACAAAATGTAACATACTGTGTGTAATGTAACAACAAAGTAACAAGGGTGATTACCTAGGATTCAGTAACAGTGCAAACAAAATAACAATTCCCGAGAGGGAGGAAGAGGTCAACGCTGAACCTGACCCTCCCTGGTCCAAAACATGGACCGAATCCCGATGAAGAAGAGAGATTTTAAGAAAAACCGTCGGATTGGAAAAAATATACTAGTAAATTAAGGTGAGGTTTACTGAAAATCTGTGTATCTATCTGTCTGTCATTGTTACCTCTCACACTCCACTTCTCGTCTTGTAGCTTAATGCCAGACACACTGGTTATAAAAATCTGTGTATCTATCTGTCTGTCATTGTTACCTCACACACTCCGCTTCTCGTCT
>NW_013801220.1:0-549 GCF_000517525.1 Limulus polyphemus | reverse complement strand
GCAAAAAAGGCCAGAAGTTTGAATGGACAGTTTCTTGCTAGCATGATTTCAAGACGTTGAAAGAAAAATTGGCCTCAGCTCCACTTTTGAAGCTTCCAAATCCCTCACTGCCATACATACTGGATTGTGATGCTAGTAATGTCGGAATTGGAGGAGTGTTGTCTCAGAAAGTTGACGAAAACGAACATGTGGTGTCCTACTTCAGTAGGGTCCAGAGTAGACCAGAGAGGAACTACTGTGTAACATGGAGGGAACTCCTTGTTATAGTAAAGAGTCTGACATATTTCCATCCTTACCTCTATGGCGCCAGGTTTACCATCAGGACAGACCATGCTGCATTACGCTGGTTAACATCATTAAAGAACCCAGAGGGACAACTGGCACGTTGGATTGGAAAGATAGACCAGTATAATTATAATATTGAATACAGAGAAGGAAAATCTCATGGAAATGCCGATGGACTGAGCCAAAGACCCTGTAAAATGACTGCAGACATTGCTGCAAAAGAGAGGTTGAGCTAACCAGGTGTCATCAAGCTGTAGTCAAAGT
>NW_013801219.1:0-549 GCF_000517525.1 Limulus polyphemus | reverse complement strand
AAAGAATTATTTGTATCAAACATTATCTTATTTAAAAATTCTAATTAAAATATTTTTCAAATTTTATTCCATTTTAAATAGAAGATATTTCAATCCATTTCGAAATTCCGTTAAATAATGCAGAGGTACAAGAACCTTATTCAATATAAATTAATTTTGGGGGGGTAACTTACCTTGATCCTTCTATATCTCCTTCTTGACAATATCTGGTTATCAAACGTTGATACGTTACCTGCAACCATAAATAAGTACTGAAAATCTCATAACAAAAAGTAGAACCACCACTAGAGCTGGGTGATATTAAAGTGATATGTGGTATTTGATTAACTGACAACTTGGCGTCATCTTAACTCATTCTAGAATTCATGAATAGTAAATAAATAAGTTTAATCTTGGTTTCATGAGGTATTTTCCTAAAGCTAGTTTCATTCATGGTTATAACTAAACTGTTTGTAAAATTCAATATAAGATAAAGTGATGACAAAAAGATCTTGCATGGTGACTATTAGAATGTAGGTTTAACAGTGAATCACCAGTAGTGCAGTTTTT
>NW_013801218.1:0-752 GCF_000517525.1 Limulus polyphemus | reverse complement strand
ATAAGGAACAACTAAGTACAACTAGGTAACCTGATAAGGAACAACTAAGTACAACTAGGTAACCTGATAAGGGACAACTAAGTACAACTATGTAACCTGATAAGGAACAACTAAGTACAACTAGGTAACCTGATAAGGGACAACTAAGTACAACTACGTGACCTGATAAGGGAATTTATAGTATCGATGTATCACCCAAATATAAACTTTGGTAAGAGCCATCTTAAGCTAAGACAGTTTTATTTTTTTAATAGGGTGATTGGCCTTGGAATGAGTTGCCTTCAGATGCGATGGAAGCAGTAAATTCAAAGGAGTTTAATGGAAGGCTTGAAACATATTTAATTTAAGTTTAGTGGATGGGACAGGCAAGATGAACTAACAGGTCCTTGTTGTCCTTAAATGCAGCAACTACACAGTATATCTTACACACCTTTTACATAACCAACATAACGTGTTCGATTCCGTCTTCTTTTTTTTTCTGGAAGACTCAAACGTCTTGCAACATTCTAAATGGTATTCATCTGGGCCTGTACAGGTACTTGGAACTTTCATCAACATGCCGTCGCATTTGGAATGTTTACACTGCTAAAATCAGGGGTTCGATTCCCCTCGGTCTCTTTAGGACCAATTGTCTTCATTCTACCATCGCTTACTTTAGTCGCTGTCAAATAAAGAATACATCAGAACCACCAATAATTATAATATTTTGGCACTTGTGTATAAAGTTAAAATCATAAATAATATTCAACGTT
>NW_013801217.1:0-548 GCF_000517525.1 Limulus polyphemus | reverse complement strand
AGAATCTTCTACAACTTTAAAAAATAGGCGGGAGTTTCGCAATGTATATTTAACTGTATACATTTCTATTAAACAAACATCGATATTAAAATAAATATATGATAATAAATCCATCACAGTTATGATTGGTTAGCTCTCAAGGTCAACATCCGGTTTACGTGTCATCGACATCCGAACCTTTATATTTCATCACACTCATTAAAGATAACCCTTTATTCTCCTGAAGTAGAGTAGTCAACTATTCGAAAGTGCTCGAGTTTTGGGTCTCGTTTTGAAAATATTACAACTTTTGTAGGTGATCCTATGTGCTAACTACTTAACCTAGATCTAATTTAGAAGTGATAGACTAGAAGGAAGGTAGCTGGTCAACACCAGTTACAGTTAACTCTTGGGCTACTCTTTTATTTACGAAAAATGGGATTAGCCATCATTTTATAACGCCCCCACGGCTGAAAGGGTGAACATATATATATATGGATATAAATAGAAGAGGCAAAATTCTACTTGCACTCGCTGAAACTCAATTCCGGATCTTTTTTTTTAATTCT
>NW_013801216.1:0-549 GCF_000517525.1 Limulus polyphemus | reverse complement strand
TTTCTGTTTCTGTTGCTGATACTCTTTTATCCCATGTTCAGTTCCATCAAGTCTTCATAACCTTTTGAAGGCGTATTTTCACTTTATTAGATTTAATTATTATTTCATTTTAACTACATGAGAGCGAGTGAAAAAAGATTTTTATGTAAACACCCACCAAGAAAAATAAAAGTTATTCTACTTTGGTATGATAATTGTTGCTATGCCATTTCAAATGTAGATACACAAAATAGTACTCAGTTATGACAAAGTGTAATTGGTATTTGAAGTTAGATTGAATAAATTAATTCAATTTTAGAAATATGCATCTCTTTCGTAACAAGTTTGTGACGGATTTGCTATTATATATCTGTTTTAATATCGATATTTGTTTAAGTTAAATTTATATTTAGAAATGTACATAATTATACTATTAAATCTGTAATGCGAAATTCCCGCTTATTCACTAAAGTTGTAGAAGATTCTCGAGTGTAAGAATCAGCAATATGTTTGTACGTATACATTAGTGTATTGTCAGTATTGTTGTGCAGGCTGAAATTTCTAGAAACT
>NW_013801215.1:0-548 GCF_000517525.1 Limulus polyphemus | reverse complement strand
GACATTTACTGATGAAGCGGATGAATTCCACATGAAGCAGAAGCCAATGAGACGGACACCAGTACGGAAGAAGATACGTCCCGTAAAATTTGAATTGACTTTGTTGAATTGTAATTTTATGTTTGTAATTCTGTACATTTTAATTAAGTTATTGTTATTGGTTTATTGTATGTGGTTATTGTTCGGGACGAACAATACTAAGGAGGGGCAGTGTTGCGTCATCGAGTCACATGACTACTGTGACGCAACGTTTCTAGAACTATCATGTACTTTGGCGAATGCTCTAGTGTTTACTAGAGTAGGGTAGGCTGATATATAAAAGAGGGGAATGTAATGTGTGTGTAGATAGTGAGTAACTGAACTGCAGTCAGAAGTATTGTTGACGTTCGTTGATTAGCGTTTGTTTTAGCGCGATTGTTGAAGTTGAGTGTATCGATAAAGTTATATTCGGAAAGAATAAACCAGTTTTATTAAGTAAAGACTTGTGTCGTTAAAATTTCGTCGGAACGAAGTTACGGAAAAGTCAATTAACAAACAGAGACGTAACA
>NW_013801214.1:0-1086 GCF_000517525.1 Limulus polyphemus | reverse complement strand
GATCACCACCCACCGCCAACTCTTGGACTTCTCTTTTACCAACAGTAGTGGGATTGACTGAACACTATAACGCTCCTACGGCTGAAAGGGCCAGAATGTTTGGTGTGACGGGGATTCGAACCCGCGACCCGCAGATTGCGAGTCAAGCACCCTAACCATCTGGCCATGCCAGGCCTCGTCAACGTTAGTAGATAAGTTTAAATTAAGCGCCTGGTGCTGTTGAATTATGACAAAACCTTTAGTAAATTATATAAACGTGTTATTTGCAGTCGTTGTTATTGTCAGCTGACATTATTCAGTATTGATTGAGCCAGGGCTTTTACGTAACTTGGAGTATAGGTGAAACTGTTTGTGACAGTTCACAGATTTGAAGGAGGGAGAACGTGATTGGTGATATTAAACCGACTGCTAACACTTTGTGCTGTATGAGGAACGACGTACACAAACGATCGAGCGTCTAACACGGTTTTAAAACATTGTTGTTTTTTACTAGTACAAAGCTACACAATAGGCTACCCACTGCGGGGACTCGAGCCCAGCTCTGGTGTAAAGTAGATTCAATGTCGCTACATATAAATAAATGTAATGACATATTGTTAACGTCCCTCCACCTCTGTCGTTCAGCAGTAAGGAATAAGGTTTATAGTGCTAGATAGCCCATTCTGTAGCTTTGAGCTAATGAGCTAACATGATAAACAAATGTGTTTTTAGTAAAGAAAAAAAGTTCGTTTTTTAAGATGTAAATATTACCCTCCTCCCTTTAGATATTTCTAGTAATCATTGCTAATGTTACCCTGCAACATTTGTATTTGGAAATTATAGCAAAGCTTTCTAAGGCTATTTGCTGCCTCCCCCTAATCCTTAATTTGTGACCAGAGGAACGCAGCCAGTCAACAGCATCTTACTACTCACCATCCACGATAATAGGTTAACTATCATTCTTATAGCCCACTCATAGCTTAAAGTTTGAGGAATCATATGTGGGATCGCATGGTTTTGAACCCGACTCGCCAGCTCAGATATCCGGAGCTCTACTTCAGGCCCCTTGTCAGATAACAACAGGGTTTACAACGCTAGAATTCACGG
>NW_013801213.1:0-548 GCF_000517525.1 Limulus polyphemus | reverse complement strand
GTGATTGAGAAGTTGTTCTAAAGGTCTCCGATGTGGTCATCTCAACAGGAACTAGAGAAACGGACACCTTTCAACATGGCGACTGTGTGATTGAGAAGTTGTTCTAAAGGTCTCCGATGTGGACATCTCAACCGGAACTAGAGAAACAGACATCTTTCAACATGGAGACCGTGTGATTGCGAAGTTGTTCTAAAGGTCTCCGATGTGGTTACTTTGAACTATGACGTTGTCCTGAAGATCAACACGGTGGTGATCACGGACTCCAAATTTGTCTTGCCATTAAGCTCAATGAAATTATGACCTTAGACTCGGAGGTTGTTGCAATAAAGATCAACAATTTATTGAGTTTTAATTCAAAAAGGTTGTGACAATGGATTATCGGCAAAGAAAAAAGGTCATAAAGATGTGAAGACACATTAAATTGGTTATATACGTCTTTTAAATACGCTGGTAAAAGGAAGATAATCACAGTATAAGAAATTTTACAAAAACGAACTGGTTCGTATGTAATTTGTAAAACTGCATTTATGTTGCAATAGTTCGTGTAC
>NW_013801212.1:0-1000 GCF_000517525.1 Limulus polyphemus | reverse complement strand
GGACGTGCTCCAATTAGGTTATATTAAGTTGGTGCACCAATGGAAAGAGTAGCCGTCGACATTGCTGGTCCTCTGCCCCAAACTTGTGCTGGAAACAAGTACATTTGTGTGGTGATGGATTATTTCACCAAGTGGCCTGAGGCATATGCAATACAAAATCAGGAAGCTACAACTGTAGCTTCGGCTATTAGTGACTTCTTTTTCAGATTTGGTATGCCATATGAACTGCATTCAGATCAAGGCCGTAACTTTGAATCAGCTGTGTACGGAAGAAGATACGTCCCGTAAAATTAAAAGACTTTGTTGAATTGTAATTTTGTGTTTGTAATTCTGTACATTTAATTAAGTTATTGTTAATTGTTATTGGTTTAGTGTAAGTGGCTATTGTTCGGGACGAACAATACTAGGGAGGGGGCAGGTGATACTAGTCACGTGACCTCGCTGACGCAACATCCACCCGTTTTCTAGAAATATCCTGTTCCTTCGTGAATGCCCTAACATTTACTAGATTGGGGGTAGACTGGTATATATAAGATGGTCACAACGTGACGGGACAATGTGTAAACAGTGTAGTGAGTAATTGAACTGCAGTCAGAGAGTATGTAATTGAACTCGAGCACGTGAGACGTTCGTTGAGAATTACAGCGCGACTGTTGAAATTAAGTGTATCGTAAAGTTGTATTCGGAAAGAATAAACCAGTTTTATTTAAGAAAGGACTGTGTCGCTAAAGTTTCGTCGGAACGAATTTACGGAAAATTAACTAACGACTGGAGGCGTAACACTTGGAATACTATTAAACACCCATTTGAAAAGGCTTTCTTACGTTTAAAGAAACATATTGGTAATACTGATTATATTCACTCAAAACAACAAGTTATTATTTAAATGTAGAGAAAAGTAATTGGATAAATTAAGTCAACTGAGCAGAAAACAAATTGGAAATATTTTTATTGATTTTCGACATGAAGTTATATATTTTTTTTTCTGTATCATACATTA
>NW_013801211.1:0-755 GCF_000517525.1 Limulus polyphemus | reverse complement strand
CTGACAACGTTTTAAATTGAGGAAAAGACTTCGTCAGACGAGTTGTGGGTATCAAAAATAATTATTTATAGAATATAAAAAGTTCTACACTAAACACAGGTGATCAATAGAAAATAAACAGAGTCTTGTAATACGAATATTTCTTAGAATTTCCAAAATATTATAATTTTCATTAGATTCACAATAAATCTTTCTTTAAAGATTTCTGATATTGATAACTATAAAGATATAATAAACATATAATAAACTACTCAATAATAAACAGACTTTATATTTCTATGTTTCATTTTTGTGGTTCTTTCTATGAAACAAATCCAACTGGTCGTATTTTCATTTCACTTTTCTTCAGCGAATATTTATGTCCTTTCCAATGATACCAATTAATACCAACGGTGAATTCCTCATGTGGTCCCCCAAGATACAAACCATTTAAGTTAGAGTGATGACAATCATTATACCACCAGCTACCTTTGTAAGTCGTGGCACAGTTCTTCTCCAATTTATCATTATCTCTGTTCCTGGTGGAAAACATCATGTTATTGTGGGTTGGACTCGCTTTCCCTAAAAACAACGCAATAAAAATATCATCAAAATGTTGATTTACGAAACCCGATTGTTGCGTCAGAATTTTAGGTCATGTAATGTATGCTTTACTCAGATATTTTTATAAAATATGTGTTTGTATTCTTCTGTTGATTATTAAAATCTACTTTTATTTTGACTTTCTTTAAGAAATGATTCTCACAAAAACCAAA
>NW_013801210.1:0-547 GCF_000517525.1 Limulus polyphemus | reverse complement strand
GGATGTGTGCCAGGAGGTTGAGCCAGTGAATGTTAAAGCAAGGAATACAACTGTGAGGAAAGGACATACACTTCCAGAATATTTGACTGACCTCTATAAGAAGAGCATAGTCCATTTGTCATCATCACAGGCTCTTCAGGTAAAAGAACTTTTGGCAAATTATGCTGACGTCTTTTCGAAAGGAGATTATGACCTCGGCTGCACAAACCTGGTAGAGCACAGAATAAACACAGGCAATCACCATCCAATAAAGATCCCTCCAAGGGGAATAGCTCCAGCAAAGAGACAAGAGATAGAGAAGGTCATGGATAGTCTAATCAAGGAAGGGATAGTTGAAAAATCAGATAGTTCCTGGTCAGCTCCTGTCGTATTAGTCCAGAAGAAGGATGGGACCCAAAGTTGCTGTGTGGACTTCAGGGCTCTTAACAGCATAACCGAAAAAAGACTCCTACCCACTGCCAAGAATTGATGATACTCTTGATGCCCTAAGTGGAGCCAGGTGGTTTTCAATTCTGGACTTAAAGTCAGGTTTCCATCAAGTAAAAAT
>NW_013801209.1:0-777 GCF_000517525.1 Limulus polyphemus | reverse complement strand
AGTGAACTAACTCTGTTTCTTAGTTTTGATGTGCTTAATAAATAAACTTTAATAGTCACCCAACATAAAATTTCCGTTCTGTTTATTTACCGTTGAATTTATCGCTAACAAGCCATAGACATCTATTGTACAAGAATCCCAAGCCCAACAACAACATAGTGTATGTATTTATAATATAAAGAAATATAATTTAAAAACCTTTTTATTTTGACAATTGGTAAAAAGAAGAATATATATTTTAAATTCCGACAGGCATAATCTTCTGTTTGTTTGTTGTTTCACAGTTCCTCTTAGTTTGTTCTTTAAGGATTCTAAACCAGAATTGAAAACGTCTTCTGGAGTAATGACTTGGAAAAACAAAAGACAGAAGATATCAAAATCGAATTAAAATACGTCATCAACTGTTAAATTATGAGAAATAGTAAAGGAAGCACTTTCAATTATGGGGAATATGTTTTCTAAATTTTTTATCTCGAATGGATTATTGGTTTTCTAAGCTTCCAATATCGTAACTGATTTCTCTCTTTCTGAATACACTCACCCAAAACAGCCTTATATTACTTGAAATATATTTATATGTATTAACGTCTTGTGTTTAGCCAGCAGTTTCATCACGGATACTCTCTATAGAAACACAAAACAAAGTATGTAGAACTAGGTATAGTTAAGGAACTCATCTTTTCCCTTTAAAAGAACTGCATTTCACGCTTTCCTCCACTACTTAAAGCTGGGAAGGTACTATACTCTATCAAGCCGGATAGACAACCAGGAGCGGTC
>NW_013801208.1:0-563 GCF_000517525.1 Limulus polyphemus | reverse complement strand
TTGATGACTACCATATCTCAAACAAACTACAGGTGATGACTTCCATATCTCAAACAAAGCTACAGGTGATGGCAACCATAACTCAAACAAAGCTACAGGTTGATGGCTACCATAACTCAAACAAAGCTACAAGTGATAACTACCATACCCCAACAAAGCTACAGGTGATGACTACCATAACTCAAACAAAGCTAAATGTGATGGCTACCATAACTCAAACAAAGCTACAGGTGATGACTACCATAACTCAAACAAAGCTACAGGTGATGACTACCATAACTCAAACAAAGCTAGAAGTGATGACTACCATAACTGAAACAAAGCTACAGGTGATCACTACCATAACTCAAACAAAACTGTATGTGATGACTACCATAACTCAAACAAAACTACAGGTGATGACTACCATAACTCAAGAAAAGCTGCATGTGATGACTTCCATAACTCAAACAAAGCTACAGGTGATGACTACCATAATTCAAACAAAGCTACAGGTTGATGACTACCATAACTCAAACAAAGCTACAAGTGATGACTACCATAACTCAAACAAAGCTACAGAT
>NW_013801207.1:0-549 GCF_000517525.1 Limulus polyphemus | reverse complement strand
CTATTGCTAATGTCCTCTACCATGAACTGTTGCTAATTTCCTCTTCCATGAACTGTTGCTAATGACCTCTACCATGAACTGTTGCTAATGTCATCTACCATGAACTGTTGCTAATGTCCTCTACCATGAACTGTTGCTAATGTCATCTACCATGAACTGTTGCTAATATCCTCTACCATGAACTGTTGCTAATGTCCTCTACCATGAACTGTTGCTAATGACCTCTACCATGAACTGTTGCTAATGGCCTCTACCATGAACTGTTGCTAATGGCCTCTACCATGAACTGTTGATAATGTCCTCTACCATGAACTGTTGCTAATGTCCTCTACCACGAACTGTTGCTAATGACCTCTACATGAACTATTGCTAATGACCTCTACCATGAACTGTTGCTAATGACCTCTACATGAACTATTGCTAATGACCTCTACCATGAACTGTTGTTAATGTCCTCTACATGAACTATTGCTAATGACCTCTACCATGAACTGTTGTTAATGTCCTCTACCATGAATTATTGATAATGACCTTTACCTATGAACTATT
>NW_013801206.1:0-549 GCF_000517525.1 Limulus polyphemus | reverse complement strand
AAAGCCACTGTTGAAAAAGAAACTCTACCCGGTTTTGAGAAGGAAAACATTGAAGCCGTTAATGAAGTTACTACCACTGATGTGACTGCTACTAATAATAGGACATTTTCTGATGGAGCAGATGAACCCCACGTGAAGCAGAAGCCAATAAGACAGAGACCAGTACGAAAGAAGATACGTCCTGTAAAATTAAGAGACTTTGTTGTATTTTAATTTTGTGTTTTTAAATTCTGTACATTTAATCAATTTATTGTTAATTATCTATTGGTTTAATGTAAGTGACTATTGTTCGGGACGAACAATACTAAGGAAGGGGCAGTGTTACGAGAGCGGAAGTCACGCGATGGTGGGAGCATGTACGCTGGAGTTTCTAGAAGGATCATGAAATTTCCTGGCAACTCTAGTTTGTTCGAGGCACCCTCTTTATTCTAGTATATAAGCCTGGCAAAGAAAGCCAGCGAGATGGGCAGATAGAATTGCATAGATAAATAATTGAGTCAAGCGAACAGTAGGCACCGTAAGTAAAGTGTGTGAATCGCTGTGAATTAT
>NW_013801205.1:0-650 GCF_000517525.1 Limulus polyphemus | reverse complement strand
AGATATAACAGCATGTGTCTCACTGGGTAATGATAACACTACAGATATAGCAGCAAGTGTCTCACTTGATAATGCACTTGCTGTTATATCTATAGTGTTATTCTCACTGGATACTGATAACACTATAGATATAACAGCAAGTGTCTCACTGATACTGATAACACTATAGATATAACAGCAAGTGTCTCACTGGATGATGATAACACTATAGATATAAAAGCAAGTGTCTCACTGGATACTGATAACACTATAGATATAACAGCATGTGTCTCACTGGATACTGATAACACTATAAATATAACAGCATGTGTCTCACTGATACTGATAACACTATAAACATAACAGCATGTGTCTCACTGATACTGATAACACTATAGATATAACAGCATGTGTCTCACTGATACTGATAACACTATAGATATATCAGCATGTGTATCCTAAATAAAACCCCGAGAAGTAATCACCTGGTGAATCCTAAGTAAAACTTTGAGAAGTAATCACCTGGTGAATCCTAAATAAAACCCTGAGAAGTAATCCTCTAGTGAATCCTAAATAAAACCCCGAGAAGTAATCACCTGGTGAATCCTAAGTAAAACCTTGAGAAGTAATCACATGGTGAATCCTAAATAAAACCCTGAGAAGTAATCACA
>NW_013801204.1:0-549 GCF_000517525.1 Limulus polyphemus | reverse complement strand
TTTATTGTTCCCTCATACGGTCTGTTTCTTTCACAAACACATATCCTCAAGCTAAGTTGCACTTAAATATATATATTCCATCAATATTATAAATTAGAAAAGAGGTCAAGATTGATATATATATATAAACTTTTATTAAAGAGAGTCATTTAAACCAGTCCTACAAAACAACAAAACATTATATCTGATTTCCAATTTATTTTTTAACTGGAAAACTTTCGTAAATATTCATTTTAATAATTATCCGTCAGACAGTGGATCGAAACGACATAAATAATGAATGTCTCAGTCAACACTATATAACCTCAGAGAACGGCATTCATTATCCAGCCGTGACTGCTTTATAAACAACAAGCTGATGTATCCGTCCTTTATCAGGGTTATATACTTTTAAAAATTGTGGGGTGGATGCTATGATAAATAACAGAAAATCCTAACTTTCACACTATTTATTTATAACATAACATATTATTACAGTATTCATTATTACCTTACCAAACGTATTTAAGAACTCAATATGTATATACTTGTGGGGTAGATGCTATGATA
>NW_013801203.1:0-549 GCF_000517525.1 Limulus polyphemus | reverse complement strand
CTATCATGGCTTATTACTATCCCCAGATGTGACCTTCCTTTGAGTCATCTGAGGAAAACAGATATTCTTGATTGGAAATATCGTCTTCTATTTACTGAACATCACTCGAAGCATCCTCCTATTCCTGTTTACATGGATGGTTCGAAATCAGCTGACTGTAGGCTCTGCCACGGTTTACTGTGGCTCAGTAGTTGCTCGCAGGATTCTCTCTACAGTTTCTGTGTTCACTGCCGAATTGTATGCCATTTCTCTTGTCCTAGATCATGTAGAAGCTATGCAGTGCAATGATTGAACTATTTACACTGACTCTATTAGCTCTCTACTAGTTCCGGAATCACTTAACGTTAGTTCTCACCGTGTTCTCGTCAATATTCAACAATGGCTGGCCCATTTTTCTCTATCTGTAATAAGTACCCAGTTTTTCTGGATACCTGGCCATGTCAGTATTCGTGGGAACGAGATCGCTGACACCGCAGCTAAGTCCATCTGCTCTGCTCTGGTGCCGTCACAGCCATTCCTATGGTCCTGTATTGAAGATTCCGATTTGCG
>NW_013801202.1:0-547 GCF_000517525.1 Limulus polyphemus | reverse complement strand
ATTTTTTCTCTTCCCTTCTAAGGGTGTCAGGTTGTTCAACTAATTAGAAACATATAGTTAACCAAAATAAATGAATTAGATAATTGTCTGTTTTGTTATTGGTCAAAGCAGATAGTTCACAAGAAGAATCTGTTTAGACTAAAGATATTGCTCCAAGCAGTAATGGAATTTTTTAAACCTATTTATTGTGTTATTTTGAAAGCCAGATAAATTATAATTGGTTTAAGAAACTTTATTCTAGTGCCTGATATATTCTTTGTGTTCTAAGATGCATATTTGAAAGCTACATGAATTATTTATATTCTGAAAAACCAACATACTGAGAAAAATATTGAGTTTGATACCAAACTTATTGACATAAATTCATGAAATAGTAGTTCAATAAAAGTTTGAATGCGAGTCAATAAATGTAATTCATGACCTGTCTGTAAAGGGTTAACCTAGGCTCTCACTGAGTGATTTATTGCTTTGCTGCTGTGGTTACACAAGGTTCAAAAAACAAAAAAAAATTAAATTAAAACAATTGTGAAAAAGTTAAAAGCTAAAA
>NW_013801201.1:0-722 GCF_000517525.1 Limulus polyphemus | reverse complement strand
AAAAATGTGATAGTCGTCTGCACTAGGACTATATAGAAAAGTAGATGTGACAGTCGTCTCTAGTGATATTATATAAACAAAGAGATGTGATAGTCGTCTGCACTAAGATTACGTAGAAAAGTAGATGTGAAAGTCGTCTCTAGTAATATTATATAAAATAGTTGATGTGACAGTCGTCTCTGTTAAGATTATATAGAAAAGTAGAGGTAACAGTTCTTTTTTAGTGATATCATATAGAAAAGTATATGTGAAAGTCGTCTCTAGTGATATTATATAAAATAGAAGATGTCACAGTCGTCTCTAGTAAGATTATATAGAAATGGAGATGTAGAAGTCATCTCTAGTGAGGTTATATAGAAAAGTAAATGTGACAGTCGTCTCTAGTGATATTATGTAGAAAAAGTACAGGTGATAGTCGTCCCAAAACAGTTCAGTATTTGGACTAACAGCGTGAGAGTTATCGTGTGTATTTAGTAACATCATATATTATCCGTTGAATTGTACAGGTAAGTTTATTTATGAGTTACGTATGGTATCATTAGCGAGGAATTTTTTTTTATATATATGTTACTCGTGAACTTAGTCCTAAAATTTTCTGTCAAAGTGAAAGTATCTTGTTTAGGCGAAATAAACTAATTCGTTATGAGGACCGGACTTGGCCCTATTTTACGTAATAATTCTTATTTCGGCCATCCTTAGAATACCTTACAACAATGTTAATG
>NW_013801200.1:0-549 GCF_000517525.1 Limulus polyphemus | reverse complement strand
ACCTGTGTTTAACTTTCTACCAACTTCCTTTGTTTTCAGTTGTTGAACCTATGTTTTACTTTTTACTAATGTCTTTTGTTGTCAGTTGTGGAACCTGAGTTTTACTTTTTACCAACATCCTTTGTTGTCAGACGTAGAATCTGTGTTTCACTTTATACTAAAGTCTTTTGTTGTCAGTTGTGGAACTTATGTTTTACTTTATACCAACATCTTTTGTTGTCAGATGTAGAACCTGTGTTTCACTTTATACTAATGTATTTACATGTCAGTTGTGGAACCTGTGTTTCACTTTATACAAATGTATTTGTAGTCAGTTGTGGAACCTGTGTTTTAATTTATACTAATGTCTTTTGTTGTCCTGTGTGGAACCTTTATTCTACTTTCTACCAACATCCTTTGTTTTAAGATATAGAACCTGTGTTGTACTTTCTACCAACATCTTTTTTTGTCAGATGTATCACCTGTGTTTTATTTATACCAATATCCTTTCTTTTCAGATGTAGAACCTGTGTTTTACTTTATACCAACATCCTTTGTTGTGAGATTTAG
>NW_013801199.1:0-621 GCF_000517525.1 Limulus polyphemus | reverse complement strand
TTGATTCGAGAACTGGTAGGTGATTGTTTACTCCTGACGAAGCTGTAATATCGAAATATTGAGGAATAAAATTATATTCTGGAGATAAAGGTCGGGGTTTATTTGCATTAATAAATATGTCAAGTAAAGTACTCCAGTTTGCATTAAAAAACCTAACAATAATCTTTACTTTCTTAAATACTGAAGCAGCAGTCTAGCATATTGTTATAATGATACTCTCTGTCGCGTAACAATGTTATTTTTCTCATAGCAACTACTACTTAGAAACTTGTGAGATTTTAAATGTTGAACTTGAAAGAAGCGTTGTACTAAAACTGAAATATGAATTCAAGAGTGTGCGAATATGTTTGCGCGTTCCTTATAATATTTTTGTTTCATTTTGTCATGACAGAAACAGATGTTAGCAGAACACTGTTATTAAAAAATACGTTATCAAAAGCAACAACATGCAATTCTGAGACTAACATCAATAATCCAAGTATTGCGATGACGACAAACTACATCTCACGATGGCATGTTATGATATGGAAATTGACCAATGCTGGTAAGTAATTTTGTTCAGCATGAAATTGTGATTGCCTTCTCAAGATCGACTAGTTATACTTTATTCTGAAAATTTAT
>NW_013801198.1:0-549 GCF_000517525.1 Limulus polyphemus | reverse complement strand
CTGTTACGTCTCAGTTCGTTAGTTAATTTTCCGTAAAAATTCTTTCCAAAGAAACTTTACCGATGCAAGTCTTTTCTTAAATAAAACTGGTTTATTCTTTCTGAATACAACTTTGCGATACACTTAATTTCAACAGTCGCGCTATTACGAACGCTATAATTCACAACGAACGTCTCACGTGCTCAACTCAACAATATTCTATCCGCAGTTCAATTACACATTGTTGCCGTCACGTCTTGACCGTCTTATATGTACATAGAATACCGAAATCTAGTAACTTCCCGAGACTTCATGAACGTTCTAGATCTAGAAGCGCGTGGCGTGTTACTAGCGTCACGTGACCTCCGCTGTCGTAACAATACAAATATACTGTTACGACAACGGAAGTCACGCGACGCTGGGAGCATGCACGCTGGAGTTTCTAGAAGGATCATGACTTATCGGGAACCTCACAAATGTCCCAGATTTTGCTAGACGCCCTCTTTTTTAATATATAAGCCGGAGATAGATTGAAGAGAGATAATTGAGTCAAGCAAACAGTAGGCCCCA
>NW_013801197.1:0-547 GCF_000517525.1 Limulus polyphemus | reverse complement strand
AGAGATGAATGGATGGACAGAGGAGCAGAAAGCAGTATATCTGGCAACGAGCTTGAAAGGATAACCACTGGAAATACTTGGACAGTTGTCAGCAGACGACAGGCACAGCTATAGAACACTGGTAGCGGCTCTAGAACTCAGGTGCGGAACCCAAAATCAGCCCGAAGTCTACAGGACTAGGTTTAGGATGAGAGTCCATGCTAAAGGGGAGAGCCTGCAAGAGCTGGCACAGGACTTGGAAAGTATGCCACACAAGGCGGGGTCACATGACGAATATTCTAGAAGATTCGCTAGTGTGTTACGACAGCAGGAGTCAATTGATGCTGGTAGCACGTGTTGAGTCTTAGAAGTTTCTAGAACAGGCAGTATTATCATATATAAGTGCGCTAGACAGTGAGAGAGACAGACGGTGTCGAAGAAGTAGTGGAGACAGAGACGAAGCAGGCAGAGAGAAAGAAAGACAGCGATTACGGTCGGCGGGAACCGAGGATAGCAGACACAGAGATCGGAACTATAGTTGGTGGGGACGGACAATTAAGTCTAAGCG
>NW_013801196.1:0-550 GCF_000517525.1 Limulus polyphemus | reverse complement strand
GTCTGTTACACAAGGCCTACCCAACTACACCATCCGATCTCCTCAAGTTGTTGCTGAGGGATCAGTTCGTAGATGCCTTGGACAGTCCACAACTTAAGATACAAGTGAAGCAAGCACACCCCTCTACCATGCAGGATGCAATGGCCAGAGCTCTCGAATTTGAATCCTACGTTAGGTCCAGCACAGAGGTAACAAGGTTGGTACAGTCATCTGGATTCAAGGCCAGAAAAAGTCAGCTTTCAGAGAAGTTTGAGGGACTTTGCTGGCACTGTAACAAACCTGGGCACAAGAGAGCTCAATGCTGGAAACTTCGACACAGGGGAGGTGTCACAGCAGGAAAGACTGGTATCCAGAAAAATTGTTGGAACTGTGGAAAGCACGGACATTTGAGGAGCCAGTGTAGGAGGAATATTACCAACAAGTCGGCCTCAAGGAGACCAGTAGTGGTTGGTGTTGAGCGACGCCCATCAACCCCCATCTTGAAAGTCCCAACAGCTAGGTATAAAATGCCAAGCACACACAGTGTCTATGTGACAGGAAAGCTGGATGG
>NW_013801195.1:0-585 GCF_000517525.1 Limulus polyphemus | reverse complement strand
TACAAGGTTGTGGGGACCAACCTTATTCCGAGATGTCCTCCTCTTAAGCTATCATGGGATTGACGCAACACAACTTCCCGTAACTTCCTCGGTATAACTGTTTGCCAAGTCGTCACTTTCCCGTCTGTAGTTTCCCATCTCCGGACAAGAATACCATTTTCAAGCTTCAACTGGTCCCATTGTGCCCAATAGTGCTTTGTCACGGGGCTTAGACTAGACACCATCTCCCAAGCAGGGCGCACAACACTCGCTTTTAGAAAATTAATCATTGGCCTCAAATCCTGATCTTTCTCCTGTTCTGCTTTGATATCTGTATTTAGTTCCATTTCATCATAATCAACTTTTTCAGTCGGCTTGACTTCAGCCCAATGACACCTAATTAGTTCAACATCTCTTTTGACAGTTACCAGAACTTGGCCTTTGTTGTTCCCAAAGGTCATTTTATCAAAATCAATTACAAACTTCCTTGGTAATAGATAGTCCAATCATAATATGCATTCGTCTTCCATGTCAGCCAAGTATACTTTCTGTCTGTCTTTTATGCCCATGAGTTCAATAGTTACCCACACAAGACATTGAGTCATC
>NW_013801194.1:0-1041 GCF_000517525.1 Limulus polyphemus | reverse complement strand
CCGTTCACTGAATGTCTTTCAAATGTAAAACAACGACTTCCAAAAGGAGGAAATTTTCTTAAATGCAGTTCCTCTAAGGACACATTTTAGCCCACTGACTAAACACTGCATTCGACAGCAAAGCCACAGTACACACACCAAGAACATCACTTCAAAACCAGCCATTAACGTGCTTAAATCATTAGGTTACACTAACACTAAGGTACAACGAATCTCTTTTCTTAAAACAAAACAAAAGACACCAGTCTTATATATCAACTTAGTAAACGACATCCCTTTCCCTAACATATACATACCATTCCAAGTATGCTGATGACATAGCTGTGTGGAGTATATCCAGAAACCCACTAATTGCAACTGTTCGAGTCCAAAAACCACTAAATTTAATCCTAGGATGGTGTAACAAATGGCGAGTTATATTAAACCCAACAAAAAACACAAACACATAAAAACCCTGAAGAAAATCAAATTAAAGTTAGGAGAAGTAAAAATAAAAATGAATAATAATGATAATAGATTTCTTGGTGTCAACTTCGACACACGCCTCACATGGATGAAGCACATTCAAAACATACAAGAGTCAATTAGCAAGCGCATTAATTACATCAAACTTATTGCCAGTCAACACACAGGCTGTTCACCAGACACAACTATTAAAATATATAAAACATTTATACGAACCCTAATAGAATATGGCTGCCAGATAACATACAATATGTCAGACAATAACTTAAACAAACTACAATTACAACAAAACACAACAATCAGATCAGAAAATACAACAACATAATTTGTATTTCCGTCTTTTATTCCAACGTTGAAATTCATATTTCCGAGAAAAAAATAATTATCTGATTCCCATTTTATTTTTAATTTCGGAGTCAGCATTTTGCTCTTGCGGAAAAAAAATCAACACAAATCTTGTCAATCCTGGGAGTATATTTTTAGAATGATATTTCGCAAATTAAAAAAAAAAACGATCCATTAAGGTATTTATCACCGGCCTGACGGATGAAACAGTAATGAGTCTTGCCAATCGCG
>NW_013801193.1:0-549 GCF_000517525.1 Limulus polyphemus | reverse complement strand
TGTCTTGTTTATAAACTATTCTTAGAACCACTTTCCTTATGTTATTATAATGTCTTGTTTATAAACTATTCTTAGAACCACCTTATGTTATTATAATGTCTTGTTTATAAACTATTCTTAGAACCACCTTCCTTATGTTATTATAATGTCTTGTTTATAAACTATTCTTAGAACCACCTTCCTTATGTTATTAAAATGTCTTGTCTATAAACTATTCTTAGAACCACCTTCCTTATGTTATTATAATGTCTTGTCTATAAACTATTCTTAGAACCACCTTCCTTTTGTTATTATAATGTCTTGTCTATAAACTATTCTTAGAACCACCTTATGTTATTATAATGTCTTGTTTATAAACTATTCTTAGAACCACCTTATGTTATTATAATGTCTTGTCTATAAACTATTCTTAGAACCACTTTCCTTATGTTATTATAATGTCTTGGTTATAAACTATTCTTAGAACCACTTACCTTATGTTATTATAATGTCTTGTCTATAAACTACTCTTAGAACCACCTTCCTTATGTTATTATAATGTCTTGTTTA
>NW_013801192.1:0-548 GCF_000517525.1 Limulus polyphemus | reverse complement strand
ACCAGTCATGGCTGAAAGTATCATCTGCCAGGGCTGAGAGACGGGGAGCAGGAAACCAGAAAAGTGGAAGTTTGGAGTTGAGAGGGATGACAACGGTATCAATGAGTGGAGCCTCCAACAGATTGAACACCCAACAGAAAATTTGAGGGTGAAGAGAACATTTTGTTGGCAGAATACATTCCTGCCAAAAGAGGTGATCGACAGCAAGGTTCATAGTACCCAGCACATGACAGGCAACAAAATTAACTCATTAAAAACTGGCTCAACTGAAGTGGTCCATGGATTGAAAGCAAAGGGTCATGGATTGGGTACTCCCTTGATGGCTTATAAAATAAATAACAGTAGAGTTGTCTGAATTGATCATATGTAAGTGATCCAATTGGAAGGACAAGAAATGAGAGCATGTTGCCCAGCACGTGACAGGCAACAAAATTAACCCATTAAAAACTGGCTCAACTGAAATGGTCCATGGATTGAAAGCAAAGGGCCATGGATTGGGTACTCCCTTGATGGCTTATAAAATAAATAACAGTAGAGTTGTCTGAACT
>NW_013801191.1:0-1025 GCF_000517525.1 Limulus polyphemus | reverse complement strand
CAAATGTTTCCTGTACATTACTGTACTACTTTGGTTTTCAATCTGATGTGCATGGAAATGTTGCTGGTAATATGGAACCAATTTGACATAAAAACCAGTTGAACTACAAATAGAAAAAACATAAGCAAGAATATTAAAATATTTATAGGATTGTCAAATGGACTTGTTTACTGATGTCAAAGGAACAACAAGAGATAGTGAGGTTAGACAGCTGATGGCATTAAGGAGGGATTTGTGGATATGTTGGAACACTGGAATGTGAGCTGCAAGTTCATGACAGCTGTTACAGTATACAATTCTTTCAATAATAAAAGAGCATTTATGTAATATACTTGTATTCCTTGCTTTGGTCGTAATTTAGACTTGCCAATCAACAAAAGGTTTGCATTTCATAAATTGCTGCTAACAATAAATGTAAAAGAACACTGCAGTAAAAAACATGTTGATTCAAATCTCTCCAATCATCAAATCATACATCATGAGTCTACAAGGTGGAACTAACTACTTAGTGGTTGACGAAAGATTTCTAGAACAAAAGCAAACCATAATCGCAGTTCTTGTCAACAATAATAAAGATGGTATCTTATAATACTGTTGTTTAGGTAAATTAATATGTAGAATTATATACGACTTTTCTCTGTGTTAAAATACTTTCACTTGCAAGCTTTCAGCCCTCTTACAGGAAACTTCATTGGGTAACAGTATACTGAGCATTGAAAATTTGTTTAACTGTGGAAAACAGCTTTAAAGTAGGTAGCTAGGCAACATTATAACAATAACTGATATCTGGTATTACAATTATTAAATGAAAGTTCACAAATGAAAGTATTTTAATGTAGAGATAAGTTTGTGTTTAAATCTACATAAAGATACTAAACTATTAATCTCAATACCTAACACCTCTGTAAAAATCATTCAGTTGGTATAACACTCTGAATATTATTTGAAATATAGTAATGGCAGTGTTTTTTGTTTTTTTTGGCATATACTTGGTGAAACTAGTGCTGTGGAACAGACTATTTGTT
>NW_013801190.1:0-549 GCF_000517525.1 Limulus polyphemus | reverse complement strand
TAAGATATCATACCAGGAAATGACGTCACAAGGATAACAATGGAACAAGACATTATACCAGGAAATGACGTCACAAGGACAACAACGGAACAAAATACATTATACCAGGAAATGACGTCACAAGGACAACAACGGAACAAAATACATTATACCAGGAAATGACGTCACAAGGACAACAACGGAACAAAATACATTATACCAGGAAATGACGTCGCAAGAACAACAACGGAACAAAAGACATTATACCAGGAAATGACGTCAGAAGGATAACATCGGGACAAAAGACATTATACCAGGAAATGACGTCAGAAGGATAACATCGGGACAAAAGACATTATACCAGGAAATGAATGTACTAAAACGGTGTGAAAGGTGAAGGGTAAATGTCCTTTTCAAATTAACTGTTTTTTAGACTCATTTATTGATCTTTAAAAGTTCTACGTTGTATGAAAACGACTTTGGAATCTCGTCATGTTATTACATTTCATGTCGCCACGTCCGGCCATGCTCTTTCTGACGGTCATGCATATTGACAATAGCCCTACAGCA
>NW_013801189.1:0-549 GCF_000517525.1 Limulus polyphemus | reverse complement strand
TACACAAAGAAAGTTTCACAGTAACTGAAAAATCTGTAACAACACCAAAAGAACTAACAACTACTGAGCTCTACACTGTAGCACAGGAGGAAATGACAACACCTTCAGAAAGATTCAATGAAACGGAAGAAGAGTTGACATCCAAAAAACCGACAACTACCGAAGTCTACACTATACCACAGGAGGAAATGATAACACCCAGACAAAGATTAAATAGAACAACAGAGGAGTTGACACCCAGAGAAGGTTTCACTGTGACTGAGAAATCAGTAACATGGGATGCATCAACGACTACTGACCTTTACACTGTAACTCTGGGGAAAGTAACAACACCAAGACCAAGATTCGGTGAAACAGAAGACGACTTCACCTACAAAGAAGATTTCACTCTAACTGAAAAATCAATAACAACGGAAGTACCAACGACTACAGACGTTTACAGTGTAACTGAGGGGAAATTGACATCACCTCAAGAGATATACGATGAAGGAGAACGGTTGGCATCCAAAAAAGATTTCACTGTAACTGCAAAATTTGAAACTACAAAAG
>NW_013801188.1:0-549 GCF_000517525.1 Limulus polyphemus | reverse complement strand
GATTTAACAATACTGTGTACTGTCAATAAGAAGCCACGAGATTTAACGAAACTGTGTACAATCAATAAGAAGATACAATATTTAACAATACTGGGTACTGTCGATAAGAAGACAGAAGATTTAACAATACTGTGAACTATCAATAAGAAGAAACGCAATTTAACTATACTGTGTACTATCAATAAGAAGACACAATATTTAGCAATAGTGTGTACTATCATTAAGAAGAAACGAGATTTAACGATACTTTGTACTATCACTAACAAGGCACAATATTCAACGATACTGTGTACTATCAATAAGAAGACAGAAGATTTAACAACACTATGTACTGTCAATAAGAAGACGCAAGATTTAACAACACTGTGTACTATCAATAAGAAGACACAAGATTTAACAATACTGTTAATTGTCAATAAGAAGACACAAGATTTAACAATACTGTGTACTGTCAATATGAAAACACAAGAATTAACAATACTATGTACTGTCAATAAGAAGACACAAGATTTAACATTACTGTGTACTATCAATAAGGATTAACGAGAT
>NW_013801187.1:0-548 GCF_000517525.1 Limulus polyphemus | reverse complement strand
ATAACTTATTCAAACTAAACTGATAACAACAAGAAACAGTATTAAGTAATAACTTATTCAAACTAAACTGGTAACAACAAGAGAAACAGTATTAAGTAATAACTTATTCAGACTAAACTGATAACAACAAGAAACAGTATTAAATAATAACTTAATCAAACTAAACTGGTAACAACAAGAAACAGTAACGAATCATAACTTATTTAAGCTAAACTGGTAACAACAAGAAAAACGGTGTTGAATCATAACTTATTCAGACTAAACTGGTAACAACAAGAAAAACGGTGTTGAATCATAACTTATTCAGACTAAACTGGTAACAACAAGAGAAACAGTATTGAATCAGAATTTATTTAAACTAAACTGAATTGAGTTGTACAATTCTGCAAAACCATACCGATGACTAAATGTAAAAAGTTCAACAACAAAAAACAACAACACATTTCTGACATTCGTGAGTTTTTTCAATGGATCGACATGCCTGGTTGATGGTCCGTGGTTCTCACCACTTTGCTGGGTCAAGACACATGGTCGACATGCCGGGTTGA
>NW_013801186.1:0-549 GCF_000517525.1 Limulus polyphemus | reverse complement strand
ATATAATTAATCAGAGTTAAGTATTATTGGTATCATTGAACTGATTATTGTAATAACACTTTAACTGAGTCAAGTATTATAGATATCCCCCAGTGGATCTGGTATCACCTGATGGATTTTAATAACACTTTAACTGAGTCGGATATTATAGACACCACTCAGTGGATCTGATATCACCTGATGGATTCTAACAACACTTTAATTGAGTCAGGTATTATAGATATCCCCCAGTGGATCTGGTATCACCTGATGGATTTTAATAACACTTTAACTGAGTCGGGTATTACAGACACCGCTCACTGGATCTGGTATCACTTGATGGATTTTAATAACACTTTAACTGAGTCGACTCCACTCAGTGGGCCTGATAATATTTTAACTAAGTATTTTTGGTATTGTTTGGTGGATTCTAATGACACTTTAACTGAATCGGGAATTATAGATATCTGGTATCGTCTAATGGATCATAATAACACTTTAACCGAGTCGAGTATTATAGATATCTGGTATCGTCTAATGGATTATAATAACACTTTAACTGAGTCGAGT
>NW_013801185.1:0-816 GCF_000517525.1 Limulus polyphemus | reverse complement strand
CTCTACCTTACAACCCACATCTTGTCCTGACATATAACTAGCATCATATTTTGTCAAATCAAGCTAAACCTTACAACCCACATCTTGTACTGACATATAACTAGCATTATATTTTGTCAAATCAAGCTATACCTTACAACCCACATCTTGTACTGACATATAACTAGCACCATATTTTGTCAAACCAAGCTATACCTTTCAACCCGCATCTTGTACTGACATATAACTAGCATCATATTTTGTCAAACCAAGCTATACCTTACAACCCACATCTTGTCCTGACATATAACTAGCATCAAATTTTGTCAAATCAAGCTGTACCTTACAACTTACATCTTGTCCTGACATATTATTAGCGTCATATTTTGTCAAATCAAGCTCAACCTCACAACTCCCACCTTGTCCTAACATATAACTAGTGCCATATTTTGTTAATACAAGCTCTACCTTACAACTCACATCTTCTCCTGACATATAACTACCATCATATTTTGTGAAATCAAGCTCTACCTTACAACCCACATCTTTTCCGGACATATAACTAGCATCTATGATTCTAGTTATATGTCAGGACAATATGTGAGTTGTAAGGTAGAGCTTGATTTGACAAAATTTTTGTCAATTCAAGCTCTACATTACAACTCATATCTTGTCCTGACATATAACTAGCATCATATGTTGTCAAATCAAGCTCTACCTTACAACTCCTATCTTGTCCTTACATATAACTAGCGTGATATTTTGTCAAATCAAGCTCTACCGTACAACTCACATCTTGTCCAGACATATAACTAGCATCATATTTTGTCAATTCAA
>NW_013801184.1:0-549 GCF_000517525.1 Limulus polyphemus | reverse complement strand
ATGAGTTATATTGAAGAATACTGATAGAGCGATATATGAGTTATATTGAAGAATACTGATAGAGCGATATAGGAGTTATATTGAAGAATACTGATAGAGCGATATAGGAGTTATATTGAAGAATACTGATAGAGCGATATAGGAGTTATATTGAAGTATACTGACATTGGTAGTAGAGAAGCTATACTGTGGCATACTAAAAAGGTGGTAGAGTGTAATAATAATAATATATATTGTTGTAAAGGAGTTATATTAATATATTTATATACTGAGATGGCTGTAATAGAGTTATATTAATATATTTATATACTGAGATGGTTGTAAAGGAGTCATATTATTATATTTATATACTGAGATGGTTGTAAAGGAGTTATATTAATATATTTATATACTGAGATGGCTGTAATAGAGTTATATTAATATATTTGTATACTGAGATGGTTTAAAGGAGTTATATTAATATATTTATATACTGAGATGGCTGTAAAGGAGTTCTATTAATATATTCATATACTGAGATGGTTGTAAAGGAGTTATATTAATATATTT
>NW_013801183.1:0-547 GCF_000517525.1 Limulus polyphemus | reverse complement strand
ATCATGTGTCTTTTGTTGACAGTACACAGCATTGTTAAACTTGTGTCTTTTTATTGACAGTACACCGTATCGTTAAATCTTGTGGCTTGTTATTGACAGTACACAGTATCGTTAAATCTTGTGTCTTCTTATTGACAGTACACAGCATTGTTAAAACTTGTGTCTTTTTATTGATAGTACACAGTATCGTTAAATCATGTGTCTTCTTATTGACAGTACACAGCTTTGTTAAAACTTGTGTCTTTTTATTGACAGTACGCAGTATTGTTAAATCTTGTGGCTTGTTAGTTATAGTACACAGTATTGTTAAATCTTGTCTTCTTTTTGAAAGTACATAGTATTGTTAAATCTTGTGTCTTCTTATTGACAGTACACAGTATTGTTAAATCTTGTGTCTTCTTATTGACAGTACACAGTATTGATAAATATTTTGTCTTCTTATTGACAGTACACAGTTTCGTTAAATCTTGTGCCTTGTTATTGATAGTAGACAGTATCGTTGAATCTTATGGCTTGTTATTGATAGTACACAGTATTGTTAAATCTT
>NW_013801182.1:0-549 GCF_000517525.1 Limulus polyphemus | reverse complement strand
ATTAGTAGGAAGGTGAAACTATGCATGTAATTGCTCAAAGATAAAGTGTACCTACATGCCAAAATTGGAGAAGAACTATCAATTCAGGATCCTCTGGTAACAAGTAATCGAGAAACAATCAGTAAACAAAAGCTTCACTACAGTACACATATGCTTTCAGACAAACCAATAAAAGAGTAACATAAAACGACCACAAAAATCGTAAAAGTAAAACTAGAGAGTTAGAATTTTGTATGTAGATGCTCAAGGTTTCCACGGAGCTTCATATTAAATTTGAAGAAGATTCGTCAAGATGGGACGAAGTAAAAGCACAAAACGCTAAAACTTCCATAACTCCCTTAAAACAAAAAGTAGGAAGGTGAAACTATGCATGTAACTGCTCAACGATAAAGTGTACCTACATCCCGAAATTGGAGAAGAACTATCAATTCGGGACCCTCTGGAAACAAGAAATCGAGAAACAATCACTAACCAAAAGCTTCACTGCAGTACACATACGCCTTTAGGCAAGCAAATAAAAGAGTAACATAGAGCGATCACGAAAATCTT
>NW_013801181.1:0-570 GCF_000517525.1 Limulus polyphemus | reverse complement strand
CCTAATGTAATTGTCTGATTTATTTAAGTATCAAAAAATATCTCAGAATTCTAAGATGCGGAAGGGTCAGATGATGAAGTGATATTAGACTAAAAGTAATGTTGCAAACTTGTTTTTCGCTATAACTGTTTAGTATAAAACTACTTGAGGTTTTTACCCGTAACTAGGTGAAGTCACAGTTTTCCAGTATTATTGATAATATTGTTACAACACGCGTTCAACATCAATGCTTCTGTCAGCAACATTGTTACGTGTTACGTACGTTGTTGAGAACCTCTTTATATTCTAATCCTTAAACGATTCTGTCTTAGCCTTCTTTCTATGTAACACAGTTTTGTTATGGACGTGTGTTTTACCTACTTTGAACACTTTTTTTCAAAAACGGTAAATAAGACTAATTTCAACAATAGTATATTTCTTTTTTTTAAGTTGTGTTTGTTTGTTTGGAATCAAGCGCAAAGCTACACAATGGGTTATCTGTGCTCTGCTCACCACAGGTATCGAAACCCGATTTCTAAAGTTGCAAGTCCGCAGACATACCGCTGTGCCACTGTGGGTTTTTTAAAAGCT
>NW_013801180.1:0-591 GCF_000517525.1 Limulus polyphemus | reverse complement strand
GAATGGTAACTGGTAGGTCTTTTATTATAGATGGATAGTGACTGGTAGGTCTTTAATACAGATGGATAGTGACAGGTAGGTCTTTTAATACAGATGGATGGTGACTGGTAGGTCTTTTAATACAGATGGATAGTGGCTGGTAGGTCTTTCATTATATATGGATAGTGGCTAGTAGGTCTTTTAATATAGATGGATGGTACTGGTAGGTCTTTTAATATAGATGGATAGTAACTGGTAAGTCTTTTATGATAGATGGGTAGTGGCTGGAAGGTCTTTTAATACAGATGGATATGGCTGGTAGGTCTTTTAATATAGATGGATAGTGGCTGGTAGCTCTATTAATATAGATGGGTAGTTGCTGGTACGTCTTTTATTATACATGGATAGTAGGTGGTAGGTCTTTTAAAATAGATGGATGGTAACTGGTAGGTCTTTTAATATAGATGGATAGTTGCTGGTAGGTCTTTTAATACAGATGAATGGTAACTGGTAGGTCTTTTATTATATATGGATAGTGCCTGTTAGGTCTTTTAATACAGATGGATAGTGACTGGTTAGGTCTTTTAATACAGATGGATAGTGACAGGTAGG
>NW_013801179.1:0-915 GCF_000517525.1 Limulus polyphemus | reverse complement strand
TGGCAGGTCTTTTAATGCAGATGGATAGTGACTGGTAGATCTTTTAATACAGATGGATAATGGCTGGTAAGTCTTTTAATACAGATGGATAGTGGCTGGTCGGTGTTTTATTATACGTGGATAGTGACTGGTAGATGCTTTTATTATAGAAGGATAGTGACTGGTAGGTGTTTTATTATAGATGGATAGTGACTGGTATGTTTTATACAGATAAATATGACTGGCAGGTCTTTTAATACAGATGGATAGTGGGTGGTAGGTCTTTCCTTATATATGGATAGTGGCTGGTAGGTCTTTTATAGTGATGGACGGTAACTGGTAGGTCTTTAATACAGATGGATAATGGCTGGTAGGTTTTTATTATAGATGGATAGTGACTGGTAGGTGTTTTATTATAGATGGATAGTGACTGGTAGGTCTTTTATTATAGATGGATAGTGACTGGTAGGTCTCTTAATACAGATAAATATGACTGGCAGGTCTTTTAATACAGATGGATAGTGGCTGGTAGGTCTTTTAATACCGATGGATTGTGGCTGGTAGGTCTTTCCTTATATATGGATAGTGGCTGGTAGGTCTTTTATAGTGATGGACGGTAACTGGTAGGTCTTTTAATATAGATAGATGGTAACTGGTAGGTCTTTTATTATAGGTGGATAGTGACTGGAAGGTCTTTTAATACAGATAAATATGACTGGCAGGACTTTTAATACAGATGGATAGTGGCTGGTAGGTCTTTTAATACAGATGGATAGTGGCTGGTAAGTCTTTTAATACAGATGGATCGTGGCTAGTAGGTCTTTCATTATATATGGATAGTGGCTGGTAGGTCTTTTAATGTAGATAGATGGTAACTGGTAGGTCTTTAATATAGATGGATGGTAACTGGTAGGTCTTTCATTATATATGGATAGT
>NW_013801178.1:0-548 GCF_000517525.1 Limulus polyphemus | reverse complement strand
AACTGCTCCATGAACACCTAGGTGTAACTCTAGTAACTGAATTTATAACCAACCTACTCGTCTTTAGTCTTACTTGGTACAACTACTGCATGAACACCTAGGTGTAACTCTAGTTACTGAATATTTAACCAACATACTCGTCTTTAGCCTTACTTGGTACAACTACTCCATGCACACGTAGTTAGCGCATGTGTATCCACCATACTTACCTTTAGCCCTTCTTGGTACAACAACTCCACGAACACCTAGCTGTAACTATAGTTACCGAATTTATAATCACCATACTCATCTTTGGCGTTATTTGGTACAACAGCTCCACGAACACCTAGGTGTAACTCTAGTTACCGAATTTATAACCACCATTCTCATCTTTTACCTTACTTGGTACAACTACTCCATGAAAACCTATATGTAACTCTAGTTACAGAACTTATAACCACTATACTCATCTTTAGTGTTACTTGGTACAACTACTCCATGAACACCTTGGTGTAACTCTTGTTACAGAATTTATAACCACTATACCCATCTTTAGTCTTACTTGGTAC
>NW_013801177.1:0-544 GCF_000517525.1 Limulus polyphemus | reverse complement strand
TATTAGTGGTTTTAACTGCAATCAGGAATCTCTCACCTTAGCATTCTTGTTGGTTCATCCTAGTGGAGAGCAAAATGTAAACTGTTGCTATTGGAGTTTTAACTGCAATCAGGAATCTCTCACCTTAGCATTCTTGTTGGTTCATCTTAGTGGAGAGCAAGATGTAAACTGTTGCCATTAGTGATTTTAACTGCAATCCGGAATCTCTCACCTTAGCATTCTTGTTGGTTCATCCTAGTGGAGAGCAAGATGTAAACTGTTGCTATTAGTGGTTTTAACTGCAATCAGGAATCTCTCACCCTAGCATTCATGTTGGTTCATCCTAGTGGAGAGCAAAATGTAAACTGTTGCTATTAGTGGTTTTAACTGCAATCCGGAATCTCTCACCTTAGCATTCTTGTTGGTTTATCCTAGTGGAGAGCACAATGTAAACTGTTGCTATTAGTGGTTTTAACTGCAATCCGGAATCTCTCACCTTAGCATTCTTGTTGGTTCATCCTAGTGGAGAGCAAGATGTAAACTGTTGCCATTAGTGATTTTAACT
>NW_013801176.1:0-850 GCF_000517525.1 Limulus polyphemus | reverse complement strand
CTCCAAGCAGCAGGGAGATCAAATCACACTGTCTAGTAATGAAGAAGAGGAAGGTTACAGGGACTTACCCCCAAAAATACTTTTCAAATTAACACTGAAAATTAGGTGTATGTTACTTTAAGGGATTGTGTTCCAAGTTTACAGGGGATAAAAATAATTTTATATATTTGAAACAAAAATTCACCAGTACAAAGAAATATTTTTAAGCTTTGTCAGGCATGTCAAACAAAGGATTTATTATTGAAAAGTTTATTTTGAACGTGCTACTTATTCCGTCGAACTTCTTGTAATGTTTGGTAAGCATGATCATGGTTTGTTTGTTTGGAATTAAGCACAAAGCTACACAATGGGCTATCAGTGCTCTGCCCCCCACGGGTATCGAAAACCGGTTTCTAGCGTTGTAAGTCCGGAGACATGCCGCTAGGGGGCAAGTTATCAAGTACCAAGTTTATCTAATACAATGCCAAGAAATTTAATGGATATTAAAACGCATGCTAATGTTAAAATATTGATAAAAAAACTGGTTAATAACAAAAAAATAATGTTAGTAACTAATATGTACAATTAATAAAAACATTCAAACTGAGTATTTATATTATTGTATTTTATGAGTATTGTGTGATCAGTTTATAAACAGCTATTTGTTAGATAATAGATTTATTTCTGTACAACGTTTCATCTCTACAAAAAAACTTGTACCTTAAATGTTGTACGTGATCATATCTCACTGTTGGAGAAGAAATTTTGCAGCTTTGCACTTAGATGGAAACACGAAAACAGATCGTGAGGCTTGTTTTTACAAATATTTCAATGCGAGACTTCATAACTAACTCAGCCAAACTGTTGTTGC
>NW_013801175.1:0-549 GCF_000517525.1 Limulus polyphemus | reverse complement strand
AGGTAGGCACAGCACAAATAGTTTACAGCATTATATTTAATAAGAAACAAACCTTGAGTGAGAAACCCTTAATAATGATTGTAGCTACTTTTTGTCACTGATTTTTCAATAAACTTTATTTCAGTTCAGGTATTGGATTCGAATATTCCAGTTCAGGCATTGGATTAGAATATTCCAGTTCAGGTATTGGATTCGAATATTCCAGTTCAGATATTGGATTAGAATATTCCAGTTCAGGTATTGGATTAGAATATTCCAGTTCAGGTATTGGATTATAATATTACAGTTCAGGTATTGGATTAGAATATTCCAGTTCAGGCATTGGATTAGAATATTCCAGTTCAGGTATTGGATTAGAATATTCCAGTTCAGGTATTGGATTGAAATATTTCAGTTCAAGCATTGGATATAAATGGTTACGATGTTACTTTACATTAACCTGGTGACTGGAATGTTATGTGATCCAGTAACTGAGCAGGATTTCGTCGGTGTAAAATGTAAAATGGTGGAGAAATGAATACAACATCGGGGGTTGAAGCAACTAAATAC
>NW_013801174.1:0-550 GCF_000517525.1 Limulus polyphemus | reverse complement strand
CACAGTTGACGTACGTGGAAAACATAGGAAAACACACATGGGAAAAACATTTACCCAAGTTAATCACCTTGAAGTACCCCAATGCAGTACATAATCAAGATAACCTACACAGTTGACGTACGTGGAAAACATAGGAAAACACACATGGGAAAAACATTTACCCAAGTTAATCACCTAAAGTACTCCAATGCAGTACATAACAAGATAACCTACACAGTTGACGTATGTGGAAAACATAGGGAAACACATATGGGAAAATCGTTTACCCAAGTTAATCACCTAAAGTACTCCAATGCAGTACATAACAATATAACCTACACAGTTGACGTATGTGGAAAACATAGCGAAACACATATGGGAAAAATCGTTTACCCAAGTTAATCACCTAAAGTACTCCAATGCAGTACATAATTGAGATAACCTACACAGTTGACGTATGTGGAAAACATAGGAAAACACACATGGGAAAAATCGTTTACCCATGTTAATCACCTGAAGTACCCCCAATGTAGTACATAATCAAGATAACCTACACAGTTGACGTATGTGG
>NW_013801173.1:0-1357 GCF_000517525.1 Limulus polyphemus | reverse complement strand
ACTGTTGTGTGATTCTATTTACACTTTCCCATATAAAGATACTAGGTAAACCTGGAGGAAATTAATGTTTAAAAATAGTAAATAGTTTTAAATATTTTACTTGGTTATCTACTAGTAAATAAACAAAATTACTCAGTTTTATTTCAAAGTCACTAATCAAATTGTACTGATTCAGTTGCAACAATTATACTGAAAGGAAAAGAGGAAAATAAAGAAAATCTGTTCCTCTTCTCTCAAAGAAACCTACAGTATAAATAATTTAATTTGCAGTTTTATAAAATAAAAGCTTCATAGACGTTTTTTAAAGTTAATTTATCTAATATGTTGATTTTCGTATTATCGGATTTTTTTATTATTGATAATAACAGCAATAGTTATTTGAGTACCGACCTCTAGTGCAACTGTAAAGCAATTTAATAAAGTGTTACATATTTTTAAATTCTACTATTGCCATCAGTTCTTCTTCATCTGTTTCACCTTCTTCTAATTCTATACTGTTGCTTTCTTTTTCGTCTTCATAAACTCACAAGAACAGCTAGTGAGTGTTTATTTTCCACTCAAGATGACTGTGGTGAGTAACTCAGAGGAAAATAAAGAAAATCTGTTTCTCTTGTCTCAAAGAAACCTATGGTGTAACAGTGACTCTTCACTTGATGAACCACCATTAATATTTGAGACAAATGTAGAAGTTCATCAAGCTGAAGAACTAAGCGATTGTATAACATCAAATCCTTCTTGTTCATCTTTCTACCCGATGCACTCAATTAAAGAAGTAAAGGACAGTCATGTAGAACTAGAAGAGATGAAGAAAACTTTAAAATTAAAAGACACAGAAGCTCAGTCAGCCACAGTTAATTGTCTAACACAGGAAAAAATAGTTACCTTTTTATACACAATAAGAAACCTGTGGTACAATAGTGGTTATTCTCTTGTTCAAACACAACTTATATTTTCCGCGAAAACCACAACTAGTAAGATAAACAACACTGCGGCTGTATACCGATCAGTTTTAGTTCGGTGTTCACTCCAAGACAGTCAATTCCCGATATTAACAACTGGCAGAAACATGATGGACAGAGCCCTGACAAACAAAATGGGTAAGATAATTTTAAACACCCTTATAGTTTATACAATACATTGTAAAAGTTTGTGTAAGGAGATGTAGAATCGAGGGATCCAAGTTTCAAGATGGCGCTGAACACGATCCGCCCTTCCAGCTGTGGATGCATTATAAAGTCAATCGAGTTATTCCTTTCAAACACACATACAAAACACTGTTAGTAGCAGATGCTGTTGACTTCCCTGTAGTATTTTTATATTATTTTTTTTCAATTACGTTCGAGTAATTACTTTCAAT
>NW_013801172.1:0-515 GCF_000517525.1 Limulus polyphemus | reverse complement strand
TACGAACAGATTTTACAACTCAGATTTCCTTTATTCCTTGTGTCTTGAATCATTGTCCAATACTAACAGATCTTATAACTCTGATTACCTTTATTCATTGTGTATTGAATCATTGTCCAATACTAACAAATCTTATAACTCTGATTACCTTTATTTATTGTGTCTTGAATCATTGTTCAATACGAACACATCTTATAACTTAGATTTTCTGTAATCTTGTGTCTGGAATCATTGTCCAATATGAACAGATCTTATAACTCTGATTTCCTTTATTCCTTGTGTCTTGAATCATTGTCCAAAACGAACAGATCTTATAACTCAGATTTCCTTTATTCCTTGTGTCTTGAAACATTATCCAATACTAATAGATCTTATAACTCAGATTTCCTGTATTCCTTGTGTCTTGAATCATTATCCAATACGAACAGATCTTACAACTCAGATTTCTTTTATTCCTTGTGTCTTGAATCATTGTCCAATATGAACAGATCTTATAACTCTGATTTCCTATATTC
>NW_013801171.1:0-632 GCF_000517525.1 Limulus polyphemus | reverse complement strand
GAAAAATTCTTGGAAGTTCAGTTATCGCTCAATAGATGGAGAAAATGTTAAGAAAAATTCTTGGAAGTTCAGTTCTCTCTCAATAGATGGAGAAGAAAATAATAAGGAAAATACTTGGAAGTTCAATTGAAGTAAGTACTGTCACTACCTTATATTTGCACAATAAACACGTTCTGGTGCTCGTCCAATAACTATCAATTTAAATCCCTTTGTGTTCATTCCAGAATGAAAGATGCATAATTTATGTTTATTTCATAATTTTTTATGGTGGTTGCGAGATCGTTCAAATTTTCCGAACCCGAACAGAAATTGATTACTGAAAACAATATATAAAATATAAAGTTTTCTCTTAGGAAACGTTTGGTAACTGTTTGGACATTATAAAAATTTCGCGTATGAAAGTTCGAAACTTTCTGATGAACAAAAGTACTTTTAATGTTAAGATGAAAATTACTTTGCCTGACAGATAGGAAAGATGTGAAAACATTGCCCGCCCAATTTGTATATAATAGCAATGTTATTATCTTCTCCTATTACTCGCGTTTTTGTGAGAAAATAACAAAAATGAAAACCACTACTCAGGAGAATTACTTCTACATTTCATAATAGTTTCGCTTACCGTCGCTAGATGG
>NW_013801170.1:0-1573 GCF_000517525.1 Limulus polyphemus | reverse complement strand
GGAAACTGAAAGAGTTGATGATGGTGAAATAGAACCAGGTATAGATATTAAATCAGAGCAGGAGAAAGACAAAAATTTGAAACCAATAATTGATTTTCTAAAAGCAAGTGTTTTGCGCCCCGCGTGAGAGAAGGTGTCTAGTCTAAGCCCTGTGACAAAGAACTGTTGGGCACAATGGGACCAGTTGAAGCTTGAAGATGGTATTCTTCTCCGGAGATGGGAAACTGCAGATGGGAAAGTGACGACCTAGCAAACGGTTATACCGAGAACGTTATGGGAAGTTGTGTTGCGCTAATCTCATGATACTTTAACAGGAGGACATTTCGGAGTTAAGAAACATTGAGTCACCTACGACAAAGATTTTACTGGATAGGTATGAGGCAAGATGTGGAAGAATGGTGCAGAACATGCAGTACATGTTGTGCTAAAAGGAGACCCAAGCATAAGGGACGTGCTCCAATGAAGTTATATCAAGTTGGTGCACCAATGGAAAGAATAGCCGTTGACATTGTTGGTCCTCTGCCCCAAACTCGTGCTGGAAACAAGTACATTCCTGATTTGGTATTGCATATGCCTCAGGCCACTTGGTGAAATAATCCATCACCACACAAAATCTCTTATCATAAGTTAACTTCATCTAATCAGCAGACGTTTTCAAGTTTGAACGCACTTGATGGTGAATATCATCCATCCTTTCCGATAACACTTTCACAAACTTTGACACATTCTCTGGCAACTCTTCATAAGGTGGGCGTCCTGTTAACAGATCCACTGGCAACTGAAGTTCCCGACATCAACTTTGCTGGAGTGTATCCAGTGGTCTCATGCTCTGCTGTCCTATAGGCCATCAACAGTGGAGGGAGTAAGACATCCCAGTCATCTTGGCAGCTATTACAAAACTTTGCCAATTCCTGTCCCAGTGTCCAGTTGTACTTTTCTACCATCCCATCAGACTCTGGGTGAAGTGGCGTTGTCCTTGTCTTTCGGATGCCAAACAACTTGCAACATTCTTGGAACACAGCTGATTCAAAGTTACAGCCTTGATCTGAATGCAGTTCATATGGCATACCAAAACTGAAGAAGAAATCACTAATAGCCGAAGCTACAGTTGTAGCTTACTGAAGTCAGCTTTGTACCTAGAGACAAGGTATGGTTCTATAATCCCAGGAAGACCAAAGGGAAGTCTCCTAAGTTGTCTTCTCCATGGGAAGGCCCATATGATATAGTGGATCGTCTCTCAGACGTGACTTTCCGGATAAAATGTGGTCGGCGAGGTAAGCCAAAAGTGGTGCATGCCAACAGGCTTTGGCGTTATCACGGTCCAAGACATTTCAGTTGGGACGAAGTGGAAAACAGAACAAATGACGCTGCTGAAGACGTGCCACCTGAAGAAGCCACTGTCGAAGAAGAAACTCTACTCAGTTTTGAGAAGGGAAACGGTGAAGCTCTTGATGAAGTTACTACCACTGATGTGACTATTATCGATGATAGGACATTTACTGATGAAGCAGATGAACCCCATATGAAGCAGAAGCCAACGAGACGGAGACCAGTACGGAAGAAGATACGTCCC
>NW_013801169.1:0-550 GCF_000517525.1 Limulus polyphemus | reverse complement strand
CACTTACTTCTATATATGACATGAATAACCAATCAGAAGCTCAGAATTTCCCCCTAGTGGCTTTCTCAGCCATTTTAACAGACTTGGTGCCATTTCTTTCTTTTAAACCAGTATTTCAACGAGGTAGGTTGTCTTTAGTCTGCTCAAAATTTAATATTTTCTAGACTAAAATACATCTTAGTTACTAAGCTTTATAAATTATAGTGGAATTCTAGGGTATTAATATAGTAATTTATGATTTTTTGTTATTCAAATGTATATATATATATAAAACCTAAAAAAAATATTTTGTTTCATATCCTCCACATGCAATTTTTTTTAAAGGCTTAGCAACCTACATCAAGCAGCAACCAAGTACAAAGGTCGTAACTAAAAGAGATAATGGTTTACTTTGCTTCTTTAGTTACTGTTCTATGTTTTAAGAAAAAAATAAGTTTCAGAACTTATTTCAAATAGCAATAATCTATATACATATATAATGTATAATAACTGAAATTTAACTGTATTTTACAAAATACTAGTCCACTAAAACACAGCCAAGACAAGTTAC
>NW_013801168.1:0-549 GCF_000517525.1 Limulus polyphemus | reverse complement strand
CTACTATACTGTACCCTATCTCTGGTGTAGAATAAATACTCTACATACAGTACCTTATCTCTGGTGCAGTAAATACTCTACATAGTGTACCCTATCCCTGGTGCAGTAAATACTCTACATATTGTACCTGTCCCTTGTGCAGTAAATTCTGTATATACTGAACCCTATTCCTGGTGTAGAATAAATACTCTACATACTATACCTTATCTCTGGTGCAATAAATACTCTACATAGTGTACCCTATCACTGGTGCAGTAAATACTCTACATAGCGTACCCTATCCCTGGTGTAGTAAATACTCTAAATACTGTACCCAATCCCTGGATCAGTAAATACTCTACATTGTGTACCCTATCCTTGGTGCAGTAAATACTCTACATAGTGTACCCTATCTCTGGTGCAGTAAATACTCTACATAGTGTACTCTATTCCTGGTGCGGTAAATACTCTACATATTGTACCCTATACCTGGTTTAGTAAATACTCTACATATTGTACCTTATCTGTGGTGCAGTAAATACTCTACATAGTGTACCCTATCCCTGGTGT
>NW_013801167.1:0-548 GCF_000517525.1 Limulus polyphemus | reverse complement strand
TAACTATTTATTATAGTTAATCCTATAATCCTGATGTCAGACACTAAAACCGGTAAAGCAATAGAAAGAATAATCTATATTCCTTCTAATTTAAGAGGAAAATGAAAAAAAAAAAAACAACTGTAGTCGAACATCGAATATCAGTCCCGTGTCTTTCACGCAATAAACAACGACGCCATCTGTTAAATGATTGAAACATTATACTGTTGTGTATCTACTTTTACGCTTTTCAAATGAATATTCGTTTACTTATTAAATAAATAAATGTATATTATAAAAATATATGATACAATATTATTCTTAGATTAAATCTTTCAAGATATTTTAAATTTATATTTCTATCAGTCAGATCTGTCAATATAACTTTCCACCACACCACACTTGTTGTTTATTTATGCATTGTACTAAAGCTAAACGAACGATAAGGATAACTTGTCATCAGGTTAGGGTGATTCCTTACTTGGACAGATATGATGATTTGTGGAGATGATTTTTTTATGAATTATGCTTCACGCTGAGTTAAGGATCTCGCAACGACTTTAACTCAG
>NW_013801166.1:0-549 GCF_000517525.1 Limulus polyphemus | reverse complement strand
ATACATAATTACATTATCATAATTAGACAAAAATAGCAATTAAGTGCTTGTGTTGTAGTGGCTATCACATCCGCCTAACACGCGGAAGGTCCCAGGTTCAAGCCCTGGCAGGCACAAAGGAATTATTTTCTTAGGGGTTAGCGCATTCAGCTGTCTAGCACGTGTTTTTTCTCTCTCTTATTTCTTGTTCAGTTAATGGCTTTCGCGTGTAGTTTTTATTTCAATATATAAAATTGATGAATGTATAAGCATAGTGTCTTTATGTATGTGTCAAAATTAGTCAAAAACTCAGAGTAAATTAAAACCATGAAGAACACAAAAGAATAATAATCTTGTTGTTTACGAGACTCAAATTAGGTTTGCTTGGAGTTGTAAATTGCGAGTCGAACGTATAGAATTACGTGAAAGAAACGAAACTTCAATCAGGGGTATTAAATAATGTTGACATCTTTCATGACATAAAATGAAATTCTGTGCCTGCCAGGATTTGAACCAGGGAACTTCCGGGTGTTAGGCGGATGATTTTTTTCTTCTTCTCCTTATTAACTC
>NW_013801165.1:0-549 GCF_000517525.1 Limulus polyphemus | reverse complement strand
CTTGCAGATGGTATTCTTGTACGGAGATGGGAAACTACCGATGGGAAAGTGACGAATTGGCAAAACAGTTATACCGAGGAAGTTACGGGAAGTTGTGCTGTGTCAATCCCATGATAATTTAACAGGAGGACATCTCGGAATCAAGAAGACATTAAGTCACCTACGACAAAAATTTTACTGGATAGGTATGAGGCGAGATGTGGAAGAATGGTGCAGGACATGCAGTACATGTAGTGCTAAAAGGGGACCCAAGCATAAGGGACGCCCACCTTATGAAGAGTTGCCTGAGAATGTGTCAGAGTTTGTGAAAGTGTTATTGGAAAGGATGGATGATATTCACCATCAAGTGCGTTCAAACTTGAAAACGTCTGCTGATTCGATGAAGTTAACTTATATTAAGAGATCTACTGAAGTCAGCTTTGTACCTGGAGACAAGGTATGGTTGTATAATCCCAGGAAGACCAAAGGGAAGTCTCCCAAGTTGTTATCTCCATGGGAAGGCCCATATGACATAGTGGATCGTCTCTCAGACGTGACTTTCCTGGTAAA
>NW_013801164.1:0-549 GCF_000517525.1 Limulus polyphemus | reverse complement strand
TTATCATGTACAAGTAGTCAAAATGTTGGATACAATGTAGTTATTATCATGTACAAGTAGTCTAAATGTTGAATATAATGTAGTTATTATCATGTACAAGTAGTCCAAATGTTGAATATAATGTAGTTATTATCACGTACAATTAATCTAGATGTTGGATACAATGTAGTTACTATCATGTACAAATACTCTAAACTAGGAATACAGTGTAGTAATTATGGATTATAGGTACTCTGAACGAGGAATACACTGCAGTAATTATAGAGTACAGGTACTCTATAGGAAGAACATAGTGTAGTGATTATGGAGTTCGGGTACTCTAGAGGAGGAATACATTGTAGTGATTATTGAGTACAGGTACTCTATAGGAGGAACATAGTGTAGTGATTATGGAGTTCAGGTACTCTATAGGAGGAATACACTGTAGTGATTATTGAGTACAGTTGCTCTATAGGAGGAACATAGTGTAGTGATTATGGAGTTCAGGTACTCTATAGGAAGAACATAGTGTAGTGATTATGGAGTTCAGGTACTCTAGAGGAGGAATAC
>NW_013801163.1:0-548 GCF_000517525.1 Limulus polyphemus | reverse complement strand
ACTTAGGGCATCAAGAGTATCATCAATTCTTGGCAGTGGGTATGAGTCTTTTTCGGTTATACTGTTAAGAGCTCTAAAGTCCACACAGCAACGTTGGGTCCCATCCTTCTTCTGGACTAACACAATGGGAGCTGACCAGGGACTATCTGATTTCTCGACTATCCCTTTCTTAATTAGGCCATCCATGGCCTTCTCCATCTATTGTCGCTTTTCCGGAGCTATTCTCCTTGGAGGGATCTTTATTGGATGGTGATTGCCTGTGTTTATTATGTGCTCCACAGGGTCTGTGAAGCCAAGGTCATGATCTCCTTTCGAAAAGACGTCTGCATAATTCGCCAAAAGTTCTCTAACCTAAAGAGCCCATGATGATAACAAATGCACTCTGCTCTTCTTATAGAGGTTAGTTAAATGTTCTGGAAGTGTATGTCCTTCTTTATGGTTGTATTTCTTGCTTTAACATTGACTGGCTCTATCTCCTGGCACACACACAACAATGCCCCTTCCTTAAGTGTCTGCTCACATTTAGAGAAATTGGCCAATGTTATAGG
>NW_013801162.1:0-550 GCF_000517525.1 Limulus polyphemus | reverse complement strand
ATATATATTATTTTTATTATATTGACCTTTCACCCGTGCCTGGCTAACAGTACAAAAGTTACAATGACGCGACACAAGTGGACTTATGTTACCATATCAAATAACATACAACTGACCTTTGGTCTGTACAAAGTAACTTGTCTTGGCTGTAGTTTAGTAGGCTAGTATTTTGTAAAATACAGTCATGTTTCAGTTATTATACATTATATATGTATATAGATTATTGCTATTTTGAAATAAGTTCTTAGTTATTTTTCCTAAAACATAGAACAGTAAATAAAAAGGTAAAGCAAACAATTTGTACATTTGAGTCTATTGTACCATATTACATTTTTGAAATGTGAAAACATATACATACACTTCATTTTACATATATTGTTGATAAAAAAAAAATAGTAGTTTAGTCTATGCTAATCTTAGTTTCATTGAGTTATTACAGTCATGTTTAATGTTTAACCAGTTTATTGTATTGGTAGCATTTTCTGAAAATCTGTAACGTAAACATTACAATTTTAGGCCTTTTTTAAAGCTGAATGTTTTACTCTAAGTA